>NC_142930.1:156043168-156060668 GCF_046866305.1 Octopus bimaculoides | reverse complement strand
ATATATATATATATATATATATATATATATATATATATATATATAGACGTACTTGTACATATATACTCACATATATATCTATATATATATATTTGTTATAGTGTAAAATAAAATGTTCATTATATTATATATATTATATATATAGATGTCTATAATTTTTAAATTTAAAAAATATATACATATATGCTTCTATGCATTTATAACTCTTGATATTTAAACAACTTTGCTAACCACCTGCTATATAAAGCCTCCTTTACTGTACACACACACACATATACATGTATGTATATATATGCATATATATATATATATGTGTATTTGTGTGTGTGTGTGTACTGACATAACATTTTCATACGTCCTTGATGTTTTATCAACTTGGCACCACTTCCATTCTTCAAGCATTTCAATGATTTCATTGCCTCTCATGGTAAGTTATGGTTTTGCCAACTTAAGGGGATAGAAAAAGAAACATTCAAATGAAATCATGTCCCATCATACCTAGACGTTGTCATATTGATGCCATTTTTTTTTTCTCTGTAATTTTGCTTTGGAAAACTAAATTTGAAAATCTCAACTAAACAAAACTTAAACAAAGTAGTTGCTTATCACTATTGAAATTGTTGCCCTCTGCAAAATGCATGCAGGTATGCATGCATATATGTATGTATACAAATACACATACATACATACATACATACATATATTATTATTGTTATTATTATTATTATTGAAGTGAGTGAAACATGTGTAGTGTGTTTCACTCACCTCACAAAAGAGCTTAACTCTAATAAGAACATGTCATATATTCTCTTTTTCAATTTGTGTAATATGGTGGGAATCTTTCTTTTCTTTTATTGTTTTTTAATAAATGATAAAAATTTCATATTTGTCCATGTTTCAGTTTTCTTATATTTTAAGATGCTGCATTCTATACTTGGTTTTAATTTTAAAAGCATCCACTTTATTAGTTCATATAAGATCAATATCAACATTCAATAATATGATTAGATTTTACTGTGAAGATTTCAACCAAGAAAAAAAAAAGAACTTTATATGAAGGAAATAACATATTTTGAACAGTTGTTGAGTCGGAAAAGTACAAACTGAGTTTATCTTCAACATTGATTTCCCAGTAACACCATGTCTGTGGAGAAGAAATATTTATCATAATGCATGATTAATTCAAAGGTTTATATTCTGTGCTTTAATATTGGCTATCCAAGAAAAAAATCCTTGAGAAATAGCTATTGACTATCCAAGGAAAAAATCCTTGAGAAATAGTTTCAATGGTTACACCTGTCCCAGAATGACATGGTTACTCTATCTCAAGGACTGACATGGCCTCTTCAGTCTGTGCTAATTAAATTAAAACCCATAATGAATTGAAGGAAAATATATATATTCAACTGTAAAGGAATTACCGAGGAAATGTCTTGGTTAATTGAAAATTGCTGAAATCTTATCTATAGCATATACAAACTTCAGTGGTATATCTGAATTTCTGAAAAGTAGCATGGAGATTTGTGGAGGGGCAATGGCCCAGTGGTTAGGGCAGTGGACTCAAGTCAGAGGATAATGGTTTCGATTCCCAGACCGGGCGTTGTGTGTGTTTATTGACTGAAAACACCTAAAGCTCCACGAGGCTCTGGCAGGGGGTGGTGACGACCCTTGTTATACTCTTTCGCCCCAAATTTCTCTCACTCTTTCTTCCTGTTTCTTGAGTAACGCTGTGATGGACTGGCGTCCCGTCGAGCTGGGGGGAACACATATGCCATACAAACTGGGAAACTGGGCCCATGAGCCTGGCTAGGCTTTAAAAGGGTGCATAAATAAAAGCATGGAAGTTTAAGAAATCCACAAAATATCAACTTGTAGTAAATATAACAGTAGGAAGATATAAGTAAATACAACGTAATATATTTTTTCCTTTGTTTATCCAATTTTTGCATTGAAAATTTTGTTATACATTTTTTGTCACTTTTCTTTAAAAAATTTTCTCTCCGAATATTAATTACAAACAAATTGTTTTTTTTCCACAAAATAAAAGGAAAATTGTTTTAAAATAAACGTAAAAATAAAAATAAAAAAAGACCAGTCAAAATAAATTTTACTCTAAAAAAACAAATTGGAAATTAATTTGTGCTTTTTTTTATATTTGATAACCAGAATATCAAATACTAATATTATACAGTGAGGTGTGATACCCTTGAAGACTTTACATACCTCTTCTCTTTTAATCATTTCAGTCATTGGACTGTGGCCATGCTGGGGCACCACCTTGAAGAGTTTAATTGAACAAATGAATTCCAGTACTTATTTTTTTTTTCCTTTGAAGCCTGGTCATTATTCTATCAGTCTCTCTCTGCCAAACCACTAAGTCATGGGTATATAAATAAGCCAATACCAGTTATCAAGCAGTGGTGGAGGGACAAATACAGCACAAAAACACATATATATATGTGTATATATATATATATATATATATATATATATATAATAGGCTTCTTTCAGTTTCCATCTGCCAAATTTGCTCACAAAACTTTGGTAACCCAGTGCAGTGCTAGAGTAGATGATACTTGCCCAACATGCCATAGGTACCATGCAGTGGGACTGAACCTGGAAGTATGTGGTTATGAAGCAACTTCTTACCACACAGCCACCCCTGAACCAATCATTTATATTTCTAATATCCAGACAGGAAGCATGAACATCACAACATCATTTTGTTCTTCATCTAGAATATGTGCAACTTTTGTGCATAGACACATAGAAGCTAATATATTTGATGAAATAGAAAATAAAGAGATTTAAATAATACAAACTGATGAGAAATGAGAAAAAAAAAAGTTGGATAATAGAAATCTTGTGATTTATCTATTTTTATATTATTGTATTATCTTTTTTAATGAATAACATTTATATTAATTTACCAATCTGAATCTTACACTACTTTTTATTCTCCAAGAGAAGAATTTAAAGAATTTCGAAATAGTTAACAAATATTCATGTTTTTCTTTACTTAAATTATTTACTAAAACTTGAAAATTTTAAGCATATTTAAACTATTTCTATTGCAAATTTTCATTTATTTCCTTATTTATTTTTAATCTAAATAATGGACAATCAAATTCAATTATTTTGCTCTGTTTTAAATATATTACAGAATAAACCAAAATGAAATATAATGGTATAATTTTTCCATTGTGCTATGGGAAATTCCTTCACCCTAATAGAATTAAGAAAATATATCTAGGAATTCTTCACTGAATTCCCCAGCTAAATCTGTTGCATTTCTCTCTATGTGTTTGTCAGGAGATAGAATAATAGAAATATAAACCAGTTTAGTTTTCAGATCGGATTAACAAAAAAATAAATAATTCAATAATGAAATTGCAGTTGTATTGAATTAAAAATAATATTTAAGAGAGAGGGTGGAGGAGGACAGAAAGAGAGAGAGAGAGAGAGAGAGAGAGAGAGAGACTACAAAATAATCTGTTTTGCTTTTATTTTCTACACACACACAGAAGCTACACATACACTCAGGCATATATATATATATATATATATATATATATATATACACGCATATATATGTATGTATGTATATATTTGTGTATGTATATGTATGTATATATACTCAGACACAGTTAGGCACATTAATACTCAAGCTTGATATGAAGCTGTATAAGTAGAATTTAGCAATGAAATAGAATTCAATAGGCAAAGAAAGGGAGTCAAATAAAGGTTTTAAACACACGCGCGCACGCACACGCACACATACACACACACACACTCAAAGGCTTGCAATTGCATAAACACGAAGCTGTCAGAGTTACTATTCCTTGAAAATGGAAGGGCATTATCAACCATGGTTGAAGAAAAGAAATCTTGCAGGGACTGACTGCTAAATCGTTCAAGTCAGCTCCATTGGATGAATTGATTTATATACACTCTCTCTCTCTCTCTCACACACACACACACACACACACATATATCATGAAAAGCATGATGCATAAAAGTAATGTTTTCTTAATGTGCTTAGAAACTTGGAATTTTTATCTCCAAGTACACAATAAAAGCATCTATTCCAATAATGCTAACAATTGACAATGGTAAATTGGTAAAGGCCAGAATAATATGTATTCATTTATATATTCTTCATGGCAAACTATGTTATAGAAACATTGCGCCTTTACAGGCAGGTTATTTGGTTGATTCATGTAAAATGGACTGGCTAGCTCCATAAATACTCTTTACAGAATTGTAAGAAAGAAAAAAAAAATAAAAGACATGGTTACAATCTTCTAGAAAAATAATGGAAGACTGAAACAACTCTAAACCATATTAGCATGGTTTTATTGTTTGTGCTGTATTTTTATATCATAGAATAAAATGAGAAATACCTGCAGTGATTGCACTTATCTTGGAAACGAAAATCTAATTAGAAATTGAGATTTTGGTTGTCGTTTTATTATTCTTCATTGCTGAGGTTATTTCCAGAATTTGTGTATCCCTGGAGGTCATTTTGCTAGTGAGTTTGATTAATGAGGTGAAAGAGTGGTGAGTCTTGGTTGGTTGTCATGGATACAATCTACGGTACCATTTTTACTGAGGCAACGGAACGCCTGCCGCTCAATAGTAGAAAGATGCTGGTGATACTGCAGTATGTTGTGAGCTGCCTTGACACCACCCGATACACCCAATGCAGAATTTGAACTCTAAATATAAAAATCCAAAAACAAACTATAGAGCATATTGCATAATGCTTCAATAATTCTACCAATTCCACAGCTACTTTTGACCCTAAAAGGACAACTGATAGTCTCGTGACTATTTTTTGAAAATACCAAATACTTGGCACCTACAACTCACTAGCTGGTACCTATTACTAATAGCTAGTATTTATAGTTGATATCTGGTATTTTTTGCCGAAAGCAAGTATTTATTGCTGATAGCTGGTATAACTGAGAATTGCTATCTTTTGGTGAAAGCTGGTACCTACTGCCAATAGCTATAAACTGGAGCTGATAACTGGTACTTCTAGCCGATAGCTGGTCCTGCTTGTTGCTGATAGCTGGTTTCTGTTACTTTTTACTGCTTGATGGTGCCCTTTGCTCCTTGATGGTATGTATTAATCATACTTGGTACTTGTTGCTGGTGCCTATTTTTTGCTTTATGGTATATGTACTACCACTTCCTGGTACCTGTTGTTGCTAACTGATATCTAATGCTCATAGCTGATTTGTATTGCCAATAGCTGGTACATATCACAGATAGTTAGTTGGTACATATTACTGACAACTGGTACCGGCTGTTGGTACCTGAAGCTGAATGCTACGACATGTTAAAGATAGCTGAGTTGGTACCCTATTACTGATAGCTAGATGAAATCAGCTAAAGTGGAATAACAGCCATCTGGAAAAAACATTGAAATGATTGCAGTAAATTTGAGTTGATAACCAATGGATTTGATATTTTATACCAGGCATTGGTAAACTTTTTCAAGAAGCAGGCCATTAGACATGGTCCATCATCAGGCATGCTGCATTGTTAAAAATATTCAAAGTAATGTTTCATCAAGCATGCCATGCAGAAAGTCCTGCAGGTTGCGGTCTGTTCATGACTGTCTTATACATTACACCAATTCCATTCAACATTCCTAGAATATTGGTTTTAAACTTTAACACAAAAACCAGCAATTTGAAGGTAGATGTAAGTCGGTTACATCAACTACAATACTCAATGGGTACTTATTTTATTGACGATGAAAGGGTGAAGCAAAGTTGACCTCAGTGGCATTTGAACTCAGAACATAAAAGCTGGAAGAAATGATGCTAAACATTTTTTCCGGTGTAGCAGTAATTCTGCCAGCTTGCTGCCTATTAAAGAAGCAACATAACATGAAGAGTCTTGTTCAAGAAAACAACACGCTGCCCAGTCTAAGAACCAAACCGAAGATCTAGCCATATGCCTTCACAACATTCTTAGAATATCGGTTTAAGATTTTGGCACAAGGCCAACAATTAAGCGGGGAGGGGCTAAGTCGATAGCATCAACCCCAGAGCTCAACTGGCACTTCTTTTATCAACCTCAAAATGATGAAAGACAAAATCGACTCCGGCGGCATTTGAACCCAGAATGTAAAAAGACAGAATGCCACTATGCATTTTGCATGGTGTGCTTAACAATTCTGCCAGCTCACTGCCTTCCAGCACACTTAGAATATTGTCTGATGATTCATGTGGTAAACTATTTTCTGATTTCGATAATTTGCAGTGCTGCATGTTAAAAATGTCTTAGAATGGTAAATGGAGACAAATTTCATTACTGGAATGGTTTGTCCTCCGTTAGTTACAGAAGAATTTTTTCTGCAAATGTAGCAAAGAGTAAGATCATTATTGAACTTGACAATATGAATTTACACTATTAAGAATAGAAGAAATACTTGTATGCACGTATTACTGGTATATGTGAGTGCATATGAATATAGACACAAACATGTATCTGATATATATATATATATATATATATATATATATATATATATATATATATACATAAATATATATATAGATATATATATAATGTGTGGTTCTCAAGAATTGTTAAAAAGTATTTACTTGATAATTCTTTCACTGGTCTACATTCAATGGTCTCTCTCTTCTAGTTTTGCACACACATGCACACATATATATATATATGAGAGTGTGTCGATATATATATTCATATATATATGTACTTACATATGGGGGATGATAAAGAGATATAGATAGGTGCATAGATAGATAGGTAGATAGATAGGCAGACAAACAGACAGTTTAGAAGTATATATATATATATATATATATATATATATATATGTATGTATGTATATCTTTATATGTGTATAGATAGACAAACAGACAGATAGATATACAGATAGCTATATTACTTTGAAATATATTCTAAAGCATTATAACATACACTTTTTCGAAAATATTTAATTTAATTCTTTGTTGGTATAGGTTACACAGAAATATTTATATTTTGTCTTTTCTTAATTTTCTTTTCCTGTAACTTCAGAAAATATTAGGCTTCTTCTTTTAGGGTATTTGTTTATTTAATTTTAAAGTATACTCTTTAAAAATATTCTATTGTCTATATTTTTATTATTATTATTTTTTTTTTTGTTCAGGCATTTTGTTTCCATAATAATGAAAACATATTTCCATACATTTATATTTACTATGCATGCACTTATATAAATACAAATATATACATGTGTGTGTATGTGTGTATATATATATATATATATATATATATATATATACATTTAACACATAAATGCATTGTTATATAATACACTCATCATGTGTATGCTTCTATAAATGTTGTTTCCAACATTCATTCTTGGAATTATAAGTTTTTTTCTCTCTCTGTTCTTAAATTAAATACTATATATATGTGTATATATATATATATATATATATATATATAGTATATTATAAGAATTTTTCTTTATCTTCTATATATTACATACAACTTATATATTCTTCTTGTCTTTGACAAAATCAGCAATGTTTTGGGTTGGGTAAGATGTGGAAGAATTTATTTTTTTTCTCTGGTTATAGAAATTTCTGCTGATTATTGGTTTTGGAATTTGGCTTCTTCATATTCTACATCAATTTCATTTCTTTAAGTTTTTCTTCCTTGCTTTAATATTGTATTTTCATTCCACTTTTTTTTTTTTTTACTTTTCTTGCCCAGCATATCTTTTGATATCATTTATTCATTTATGCCATTTTCTTTTTATTTTGCTAACGTGTTTCATTATGCATATTTTACTTTTGAAAATATTTCAATGCTTAAAAGTGTTTGTAAGTTAGTTTATATTATTCAGCAATAACTTTTTAGATATGTATCTCTATAAATAAACATTTATTTTATATATATACATATACATACATACATATATATATATATTTATATATCTCTCTCTCTCTATGTATATATATATATATTTTTACATACTCACAGATTTGAATGCTATATAAATTTTATATAACTATATATCATAAAATATACGTAACTTTTATGCTATATAAATATATTATAAACTATGTATAATACACATATATGTGTGTATATATATATATATATATATATATATATATATATATATACACACACACTACGTATCAATATTGATAAAATCAAGTTCTTTGTTTGAGAAACATCTCAGTATCAAATATTTAGAATAATGTGATTCCTTAGATAGAACACAAGAGCATATATATTGAGAGAGGAGGGGTGTTGAGTTGAGTAAATATCCAACCCCACCCACACTCCTTCAGTACTTGTCTGGTAGTTATTTCATCAAAACCAGCAAAAAAAAATGAATTGGAAAGTGAAGCCAGCCTCGGCAGGATTTGAACTCAAATTGCAAAGGCCTATAACAGAGCACCTGAAAGTATTTTGTCTATTAGTCTCCCAAGTCTGGTATACTGAAGGGAATTATACATATTTCCAAAGATAAACATTTTGAATTTAGAAGAGACTGGTTAAGGTTGAATGTAACGATCATGTAATTAACAGAAGCAATTATAACTGATTTTGTTTTAAATATAAGAACCAATCCAAAAATATATTAGGAAAGAGTATAGTTAATTAAATTATTATCAGGTTAATTAAATTAATCACTGGTACGTTTTTTTTTAATATTTCTATAGGATGAAACGCAGAGTTGATCCTGATCCTTGCATGTTGTCCCACTCCCTTTTTTAAGGTATCGTTACTATTCTGTTTCCTCAAACTGTCTGTCTCCTACTTTCCTACTCACCCTTGGCTTGAACACCCCATTTATTCCTACCCACCTTGTACCTTGAAGGGCCACCTTGTACCTTGTAGGGCCACCCTGATACCTCATCACTACTATTTTTCTTGCATTACAACGCCACCCCTCATTCCTACCCACTCTTCTAACATGTAAGTAGTTTCGTAGCCCCTCTACACCAAAAAACCTATTTCTTAACTTTGCCCCTCGTATTTTACCCCTTTCTACTCCATATCGCTCAGCATAAAATGGTTTCCCTTGGGGCTCATAGTTTTACAAGGTGCACAGTGCTCTCAGTAGTGCTAGTGACTTGAAAACAGCACCCAGAAAATGCTGTAAAATGGTTGGCATAAGGAAGGGCACCCAGCTGTAAACAGACAATGACAAAGCAGACATTAGAGCACGATGCAGCCCTTAGGCCCATCGGTTCTTGTCAAATTGTTCAACCCATGCTAGCACAAAACATGTGACAGATGTGAATGTAATGTTTCTAGTTTTTCTTTTATAGTTTTATCTTCAAAATGTTCAGGAATTCCCTCTCCACAGCAGTTGTTGACTTATAACAGTTTCAACAGAATTATTATTAAGGACATCAATCTCACCAATCCCACTAAGTTGGCAGAGATAATGGGAACTGTCCCCTTTTCCAGACCTGCAGCAAATTTCAATACTCAGCCCCTGCAAAACAGCTGTTGTTTGAAATTGTTGATCTTGAAATTTCTTAAACATATTCAGAGCAAAACAAACACAAGACTATTAATATTCTCACTGAACAAGACCCAGCAATGGTTAGCAGGTAAGCATACCTGGAACGAATTAACAGATGCTAATATCAGTAGTAGTAGTAGTAGTAGTAGTAATAATAATAATAATAATAATACTTTCTACTATAGGCGCAAAGCCTGGATTTTGTGGGGAGGGGGATTGTTGATTACATCAATCCCAGTGCATAACTGGTACTTAATTTATCGACCCTGAAAGGATAAAAGGTAAAGTCAGCTTCAGCGAAATTTGAACTCAGACCATAAAGACAAATAAAATGCCACCAAATATTTTGCTAGCTTGCTGCCTTAATAATAATAATAATAATAATAATAATAATACTTTCTACTATAGGCACAAGGCTTGAAATTTGATGGGGTGAGGTGGGGGATAGTCAATTACATCGACCCCTGTGCTCAGCTTGTACTTAATTAATTGACCCTGAAAGGATGAAAGGTGAAGTTGACCTTGGCAGAATTTGAACTCAGAATGTGAAGACGGTCGAAATACCACTAAGCATTTCACCTAGCATGATTCAGCCAGCTTGCCACCCTAATAATAATAATAATAATAATAATAATAATAATAATAATAATAATAATAATAATAATAATAATAATAATAATGATAATTTGGTCGCGCACATATGGTTGTGATGCATATGCCTGATGTACCCTTATCAGACGGGTAGTCATGATGGGTATATTGGGCTTTGTATATTTTACCCCAGTGTCATTTTGATGGCATGCACTGCTCTCTCACTCAATAATAATAATAATAATAATAATAATAATAATAATAATAATAATAATAATCATTTTAGTGGTCTCTCAAATCTGAGAAAGATGGTGTTGAAATTTCTTGCTGGACAACCTGTGCAGATGATTTGTTAATGGTGATCGAATGTTTGAAGTGAACATTTATTAACTCACTCTTTCTGTCAAATGAATATTGCCTGACAAGTGTATAGTGAGCCACATATAAGATGCTGAAGTGATCACAGAATAACATGAGATAAAGTGCTTTGCTCAAGAACAACATATCACACCAATCGGTCCATGAACTGAACCCACATTCTGACTATCATGAGAGCAACATCTTAACCACCAGGTCACATGCCATTACACTAATATCAGTAATGTAGAATGAAGAACTAGTGTTTAAAGATGCAACAAGACAGTCTAATGACACGAAGCTTACTATATCTAAGAATTATGTTTGACTCCCATTGATTATATGACATTTCATATAAATTCCATGTCTGAGAAACTACCATAAAACCAGAATCCATTTGGAATATAACCATTAGTTGCACAAATTTAATTCAATTGTCAATCCAGAATATAAAGGGCATAGATTTTCATCTGTATATTCAAAGGTAAAATCCAATTCGGCAATATTGCAAAATAAATCTCAATATTGTTTATTTAAATTTCTGAGATGATGGGGAATTATCATTATTACTCATCTATTCTCATTTATTACTGATCCAGGATAACATGGAGTACTAATTGTGAATTGATCTGTGATAACACAAGTAGGTGATCAGTCCAAGATTCTGTTTGGACAGCAAAAGCATACCTCAATGACCATCCATAATTTTCAGGGCAACTTAAGGTCTTGGAACAAAACAAATTTTTTTCCATATGTCCATATGTTCAACAATTCCTTTATCACTGATTCATTTAGCACAGTGGATAATGGTATCAAATACCGATGATAAATGAAGATAGACATACACAAATATATTCGGACTAGTGTCCTTATCTCGGTTGTTATAATTCCAAAAGTCAAGTATTCCTGGGGTGGAGAATGGAATGAGAACAACCTACCCTGTGGATTAAATGAGTTTGGATAAAAATTCCAAGGCCAGAAGATACAACAGTAGAAATGCTGTGACTATAGAAATGAATATGAGAATACTGGTTTGAATATATATGATAATAAAATAATTGCTTGTGTAATGCTTGGCTTCTGTCTTCCCCAACTGAGGTAACCATGTTTCTTCCCTACAATAAGCTACTTGTTCCTGTACCTTTATCATAATTTAATCTCTCATCCTCTGACATAATGACACTTTTCTTAATACTACATCCTGATCAGCCAAGGAATGGTCTCTTGTAAATTATTTGGTGACCTCACTAGAGCTGGTGCTATGAAAAAAGCACCCAGTTCGCTCGTAAAGTGGTTGGCATCCAATTGTAAAGACATTACCAAAGCAAACATCAGAGCTTGGGGTGTAGTCCACTGGCTCACCAGCTCTTGTCAATCTGTCCAACCCATGCCAGCATGGAAAACAGATATTAAATGATGGTAATGATTTACCACATAATTGTCATGACTAACATGTGTTTGAGCAATATTAGACATAACACATCACCTAGTTTAACACCCACAAACTAGTCTTCAGGTGCTTTAGCAGAGTCCCCTCTGTGACAAACATGAGAGAGGATGTTACCCTTTTTTTTATCCTGTTTTTTGTAGGTTGAGGAGAGAACTTGATATCTTGAGTTGGATTGCTTCATACAAGTGTACAAAGGTATGAGTTTTATTTTTCTTCCTTCACTTACACTTCACAACTGTCTTAAAGGTCTCAACAAAGAAACACATGTCATCATAACTTTTCTGACTGAAGCATACAAATTAAGCTTTCATATGACTTCATTTAATAGCAACAAAACACTGAACAGACAGCTGAGTTTATGAGGTGAAAACAATGTTCTATATGAGGGCATGCATAAATCTTCATCAGGTTTCATTATACAGCTATTGTTGTTTGATATGAAAACATGTTTAGAATGTAACTTCATGTGATTATACAAAGAAATATATCAAGTTTGCAGCTGAACCTGGTTATGTAAAAATCCTCACTGTAATAGCACATGCAATGTAATCATATCAAATACACACATACACAATATATATATATATATATATATATATACACACCAGTGCTTGATAAGCTGTCATATTTGGTATATGAAATATGCATCAACTGACATCTACACCAACTGAGTTTGATATACAGCCAAACAGAGTTTGGCTGTATATCAAGTCTCGAACATTCAGCTGTGTATGAATATTATGTAAATTCAGTCATTTTTGTTGATATATATACACGTAAGCTATATTCTTAATAAAGAACCGACGACTGAATCTCTTAGCAGTCAGTCACTTAACCAGCTTGAAATAGTAACCAAATACTCTAAAATAACCCTTTAAATACACAAAGGGCAAGGTAGAGTTGCATATAAAATAAGAGATTATCACTGTTTGGATGTCTTTGATCTAAGGATTTCTTGACTAAGGCTGATATGAAGCAGAACAACAATATATTTTATAGGCATCATTACAACACATAATTCTGAATGTTAAATCCACAGCATGATTATAGGGTTTTAACAATAAACATTTTATAGGGTGTTAAAAGAGAAAGAGAAAAAAAAATGATAATATATTCTGTTTTATTACATTGTTCTATAAACCTAATTCTAATTTAAAAAAACACAAAACATTGACTTTGTATCCTGTTTTGCTTTAATTTGTTCTATTTATCACAGAACGGAAAACCCTTTTTCCATTTTTATTTATTTATCTATTTAGTTTTTTTAAATGCTTCAATGCTAAGCTATTGTCACAGAACAGCAATCTGGTTACTGAGAGAACTGTTACCTTTCCCTAATGATAGCTATTGTTTTCAAACAGTGGATGGTTTCTGAAACGATGTCCAACAAAAAGAGAAGAAAGAAGAAAAGAATAGTATCACAGCTTCTCAATTCATTGCAACCACACACGCATGCTCATAAATATATAAACATACAAACATACATATACATCTATATATTTTACACACACACACACACACGAGTGTGTGTGTGTGTGTGTGTATATATATATATATATATATATATATATATATTCTTTTATTCTTTTACTTGTTTCAGTCATTGACTGTGGCTATGCTGGAACATTACCTTGAAGGATTTTAGTCAAACAAATCGACCTCAAGATTTGTTTTTTTTTAATGTCTTGTACTTATTCTATCGGTGTCTTTTGCCAAACTGCTAAGTTACAGGAATGTAAACACACCAACACTGGTTGTCAAGCAGTGATGGGGGGGATAGACACATACACACATAGATATATACAGATATATGATAGGCTTCAGTTCTCATCCACCAAATCTGCGTACAAGGCTTCGGTCGGCCCAGGGCTCTAGTAGAAGATACTATATCAGTGCAATTGAACCTGGAACCATGTGGTTGGGAAGCAAACTTCTTACCATACAGCTACTCCTGTGCCTATATATATATTACATACACACACATACATGTATACATAGATTTTGTAGAACAAATATTCAGTTATGTAAAACTACAACTGATTAATATTCATATCTACTATCCATGTGTATGTGTGTGTGTGTGCACAGCCTCATTGTACATGGTCCGTTTGATATACATACATAGAACGTATACTGCTACTGCCCAGGAAGTCTATAGTCCAGGTAATATGAATATCATAATCATGAGTTACTGAAAAATATAATCTACCTGGCCTGTAGCTATCTTTACTTGATTCACAAATCTCTGATTCAAATACATTCAAATCCAATCTAGTAATATAGCATAGAAGGAAAATAAATGTATGTGTATTTTTTGCTGAATACCATTTAAAGAATTACCGTTCCTAAAGCTAGGTAACAATTCTGGCTGTTTAATCATTTGCCAGTACAAAGCATTTTCATGAGTTTGTCCTAAGCATCCATGCTTCAGACTTTTAATTAATCCTTGTTTCGTGTGTTCTGAATTATATAAGGCTTTCCTAAGTCACAAGTTACCTTAGCGGTTGAAGAAAAAGAAATTTGGGAATGTGTATCATATATGATGCAAGGACACCAGGGAGATATGTCTTGGGTATCAGATGTGACACACAGGACAGGCAAAGAGTTAAGGAACCTAACTCCTTAATGCTTTTTTCAGTAATAAAATTCAATGCTTCAAATGCTATTAATTGTATAAAGAAAATGACAGAATCAAGAGTCTGGATTGACTCAGAAGGTTTTTATGCTTCAACACTTTAGAATGTTTCCATTGGTTACTGCAATGTTTTCAGTTGTCTTTTTAGACTTGTCAATAATGTTTTTTCCCCTCTTCATATTTATTTAGGGTTTATAGGGTTAAATAAGGATCATGTGCATACACACATGCAAACTTGTACACAAATACACACACAGAATGTGTTTGTATTCAAATATTAGTCTTTTCTTTTCTAGTGTTGAAAATTTTCATTTTTGGAGAAGAACTGCTGGCGCAAGTAATTTTAGTGTTAAATATTTAAATACCCTTTAAATTTAAATACCATTTAAATACTTGCTCAATAGTCTCAACAGTTACAGAAAGGAATTGTCAATAAGAGATTTGCCAAAAGTATGCTGAGAGATGGAAATCACCATTAACAGATATTGATATTTAAACCACTTATTTTTTAAATATAAAAATTCAGTTTTGAAATATTAATTAATTTTCAAGATATATCATTACTATTTTTCTGGCCAGGATAACATATATGTTCAAACATTAACTAACATTTCTTAAAAGCGGTGAATAATAATAATAATAATGGTCATATTTCTTGAAAAATGTTTTTCCAATAAAATCTCATTCATTCCTTCTGTTCCTTGCTCAAGTCTTGGTTACATTCTATTTCAAATAAAACACAGAGAGACAGAAAAAAAGACATTTTTTTTTCTTTTGTTTTATATTGTACATTAATTTCATTATTTTGCTAAACATTTTTTTTGTTCTTTTATTTCTTCCAAATTTCTTTTTCCGACTCTCTTATCTCCATTTGATCCACAAACATTCATTCTCTCTCTCTCTCTCAATTTATTTTTGTTTCTGATTTGGTCTAGTCCTGCCTTTCTCTTTATCTTCTAATTTTCTTTCTCGCATTCTATTCTTTTCCCATCTCTCCATTAATTTTCCATTCCCCTTCTCTCTGTCATATAAACAGTTACTCAAACTTTCACATTACCACTTTAACTTCTACTTTCTCTCCCTGTCTCTCTCACACACACACACACACACTCTCTCTCTCTCTCTCTGTCATTCCCCTTTTGGTTATCCTTCTACTCTTTCTTTTTTCCTTCTCACCACACCCAAGATGCTACCACCACCACCAGTGTTATTTTAACAACAATAGGAAGATATTCAATAGATAGATAGATAAATAGATATATATATACACACACACTCACAAACGTGTATGTATATATATATAGGATACACACAGTGTTATGTATATGTATTTTGTGTCACATTGTAAACTGACAAAGGATAAAAGCGACAAGAATGAAGAAAAAACAATATTACAAACAAAAAAAATAAAACAACAAACGACACATGCATTCAATAATTTCTTTGTTCTTTTTTTTTCTTTGTATCTTTCAACTCTCAAAAACATTGACAAAAGTTTAAAAAAAAAACAACAAAAATAAAATTAAAGAAAAACAACCCATTAAAATGGTTTGATATTTGAAAACAAAAACGAAATTAATAATAACAATAATAATTATGGATTCTTAGATAGACATGGCACCTCAGATTCATATGGGATATAAATGTAACTATATATATATATATATATATATATATATATATATATAAGAGAGAGAAAATGGAGGACAGGTGACATTCATGCATTTTTTCCCAAGGCTTTACTGACAGCGGTTCCTCATAAAAATTGAAACCCTTTTGCAGATTTTGCTTACCAACAGCCCCTATTTACTGTCACAGCACAATACCAGACAATGTACATTACAATAATTTTT
Organism: Octopus bimaculoides; assembly: GCF_046866305.1. Taxonomy (NCBI): domain Eukaryota; kingdom Metazoa; phylum Mollusca; class Cephalopoda; order Octopoda; family Octopodidae; genus Octopus; species Octopus bimaculoides. The sequence goes on along the minus strand of NC_142930.1, from coordinate 156,044,262 downwards.
CTTTCTATTATTTAATGATGATAAAAACAACAATAACAATATTTCTTTCTAATTTTGGTACAAACCCAGTAATTTTGAAAGGGAGTTGGGGGAAGTTAATTACATCAATCCCAGTGCTCAAGTGGTCCTTAATTTATCATCAAACCCAAAAGAATGAAAGACAAAGTTGACCTCAGCAAAATTTCAATTCCGAAATGTAAAAAGTTGGGAAAATACTGCAAGTCATTTTGTTAGCTGTGGTAACAATTCTACCAGCACACCACCTCAATAATAATAATAATAATAATAATAATAATAATAATAATCCTTTCTACTAAAGGCACAAGGCCTGAAAGGTCTGGGCAGGGGACTCGTCGATTATATCAACCCCAAAAGGATGAAAGATAAAGTCGAACTCAGAAGAATTTGAACTTAGAACATAGTGACAGATGGAATACCACTAAATATTCTATCCGTCCTGCTAACAATTCTGTCAGCTTGCTGCCTTAATAATAATAATAATAATAATAATAATAATAATAATAATAATAATAATACTTCATTTGCTCATGAAGGTGGTACTCCAGCATGGCCTCGGCATTAGTGACTAAAACATAGTATAGTACTAAATACATAATGAAGTAAGTAGAATTTGACCAAAGGACACAATAGTGCCTACAAGCAAAATTTCATCCCCAGGCACAAGACAGAGTTGCTCTCTAATACAATCACGTGACACACACACACACACACATATATATATATATATATAAATTGATGTCCAGTATTATGGCCCTGTGTTTTATCAGCCTTGGAAGGCGATGAAAAACAAAAGCTGACCTTGGCAGAATTTGAACTCAAAATGCATAGATCCAAATGAAATACCAATTCTGCGATAAAAAAAAAACCCAGTTGAGACAATGTTACAAATACGAGTGAAGGGAAGAAAAGAATGATAAAGACTATGAAAAGAGACACAAAACTGTGATCCTGTTATATGACTGGTATTTCGTTTTATCAACCCTGGAGAAAAAGTCAAAGTTGATCTCATGAAGATTTGAGCCACATCTAAATACCATAAGGCATTTTGGATAATGCTCTAATAATTCTGTCAA
>NC_142930.1:156013168-156035668 GCF_046866305.1 Octopus bimaculoides | reverse complement strand
TCCTGTCGGCCTTGACACATTTCCTGTGTCCTTATGTTTACAAGGGGGAGACAAGCACCTCCACCCAGCTAAGCCTGCATCCAGAGACATGTTTCTGAGTCTTTGCTCATCATCAGTCTGGAGTAGCATGACCTGCTAATCGAGGATGCCTGTCAAGCACTTGTAAACATATAATAATTCTTGTGAAATACATTCACTGATTACAAAATTAGAAATGGTACATTTCTAAATCTCTCAGAGAGACTTATGCAGTAGTGATACGATGAAGTAGTTGTATGCTGTCAACTTAATGTGACAGTCCCCTGAAGGGAATAATACTACTGTTGGTTAGACCTAGGAAGCTGCATCGCTTCCTGTCGGCCTTGACACATTTCCTGTGTCCTTATAGAATAAGTACTAGCCCAAGGCTACAGTAGAAGACACTTGCCCAAGGTGCCACGCAGTGGGACTGAACCCGGAACCATATGATTGGTAAGCAAGCTACTTACCACACAACCACTCGTGCACCTATTTTGTTATTTTTCTTTTCTGAAGATGTGTTACTTGTAGGGCTTTGCCTAACATGTTGTCTTACTGAAACGTCCATAAGGAATAAGGTAATTAAGTTAACTCGCTTTGCTTTTGGTTTCCCCTTGAGGGACAGGGATAGGGGGGAGGGAAAGGAGAAGGGTGGTGGGAGAGGAGGAAAAAGGAAGAGGAGATGGAAGCAAGGGAAGAAGAGGTACAGAGAAAGGGAGGCATCGGAAAGGAAGGAAAATAAGACACCAAGAAACAGAAGGAAGAGAGTAATAACAACATCGACAACGATGGTGATGACGATGGTGATGATGACGGTTTTAATGATGATGACAATGACAATAACAACGATGATGACGATGATGATGATGATGATGATGATGATGATGACAATGATAAGGATAATCAATCCAGCTGACGCAATTTGTTTAATCAAACACGTATAACATAATCAATTGAAATCATCGACACCATTGTCATCATGATCACGATTCTCATCACCATCATTATCATTGTCATCATCATCAATGACATCTTCACCAGCATTGTCATCATCATCATCATCCTCATCGTCGTCATCATCATCAATGTTTTCTGATCACCACAAATTTGTATGGTGTTCTATTGTTCTGAGAGCACATAAGTTGTTTCAGAGCACAATTTGGATAGTTGAATGTGCCAATAGTAATAAATGATATGTTGTTGAATCTGGAGCCTCTCTCTCTATATAATAATAATAATAATTATTATTATTATTATTATTATTATTCATTGTTTTGGTTTAGGTTTCAGGCTAGGTGGTGGTGATGATGATGATGATGATGATGATGGTGATGGTGGCATTTTTTTTTTCATTTTTATTTTATTTTATACCTTTGCGTATATGTGCACTTAGCTGTTGCTCGTTAAGTGTATGTAACAACGTGTTGCATAAAAAAAGAAAAAAAATCTCTACCACTTCACTGGACATAACATTAGCATTCAGAGAGAGAGAGAGGGGCGGAGATGGAGGGAGGGAGATTGCAGTGCATAGCCATTATTACATCTTGAGAAATAAATTATGTTACTACTATTATTAGTACTAGCACCACCATTACCAACACCACCACCGCCACGACGACGACCACCACCACTACTACTACTACTACTGTAAAGGCCACTGCTACAATTACTACCACCAGCATCGACACTGCTTCTACCACCCACCACTGTTACTACGACTACCACCGCCGCCACTGCCACCACTGCCACCACCACCGCCACCACAAGCGCCACCACAAGCGCCACCACAACCACCACCACCACTACCAGCACCACCACCACCACCACAGCCACCACTGCCAAAACCACTACCACAACCACCACAACCACCACCACAGCCACCACTGCCAAAACCACTACCATCACCACCACAAGCACCACCACTACCACCACCACAACCACCACCACCACCACCACCACAACCACCACCGCCACAGCCACCACCACCTCCATTACTATGCAAAAAGACACGGCATGTGAAACTAGAAATCTCAGAGAACAGAATCATGTAATTTCATGTTGAAAAGATGGCCACAAACAAATTTATCGAAAGAAAATTTTCTTCAAGAAGTTTAAATAGGAAAAGAAAAAAGAAATAGTCAAGAAAAAATGACAGTAAAAGCACTTTGTTAATTTCTCTCATTTTTTTGTATCCTTTGCTTTTTTCATTGGTTTGTTTTTGTCTTTGGATTCATGTGTGTGTATGTGTGTACGTGTGTGTATATGTGTGTGGGTGTGTATATGTATGTCTGCAGCGTGTGCTTTTTTTTGGTTATCAAATCTATTTTCTCAACATCAACATGATTTGGGTGATTCTGCACAAGCACAAACACAAACGTACATATTCACACACACACACACACACACACACTCAGACACACATGCACACAGAATCGCACAATCAAATACATGTACCCACGTACACACATACACAATTGTGCACTCAAACACGTACTTACATACACACACACACACATACAGAATCGCGCCCTCAAATACATGTACCCATGTACACACATACACAATTGTACACTCAAACGCATATACTTACACACACACACACACACACATATTCAGCTTTGTTGATTTGTAAGTGTGTCACACCTCTGTATTTTTTTCTATTTATTTAAGCATTAGCAAGAAAGTGGCACAGTCAGTACCCGGATGGGGCAGGGGCAGAGGAAAGGAATAGTGAGAGGAGAAAAATGGCAGCACTGGTAGAGAGATGGACAGGAAACTGGCAAGCGAAATTCAGTTCTGACTCTTTTACAATTCCGAGTTCAAATCTTGCCGAGGTCAACTTTGATCATCTTCTTCCTCGCATTCGTTTATGCTTCTACTTGATTCAGTCATTAGACTGAAGCCATGCCGAGGCGCCACCTTGAGAAGTTTTAGTCAAAAGGAATTAACCTCGGTACACATATTTTAAAAACCTGGTACTTATTCCATCAGATCTGTTTTGCTGAACCATTAAGTTATGGGGGTATAAACACAACATATCTGGTTGTCAATCGGTGATGAGGGAGAAACACACACACACACACATACATATATAAGTATGTATGTATACGACGGGCTTCTTTCAGTTTCCGTCTACCAAATCCACTCACAAGGCTTTGGTCGGCCCGAGGCTATAGTAGAAGACACTTGCCCAAGGTGCCACGCAGTGGGACTGAACCCGGAAACATGTGGTTGGTAAGCAAGCTACTTACCACACAGCCACTCCTGCGCCTATATATATGTGTGTGTGTATATATATATATATATATATATATATATATATGTCTCTCTCTCTCTCTCTCTCTCTCTCTCTGTATATATATATATATATATATATACACACACATAGTGTGTGAGTGCTTTCATTAAACCTTTTCACACACTAGATAAAAACTTCTTCCCAAAGAAGTTAAGTAACATCCTTATAAAAGATTTCAGAACTTCTTTAAAGAAAAAAATAATTTAAAAAAAAACTTTTACACTTCAAAATCTGTATTAAGTAATCCTCATAGACTTCCAAATATATATATATATATATATATATATATATATATATATATATATATACACATACATATATACACATACATATATATGCACATACATATATACATACAATTCGCCTAACAAATTCACTTATATGGTTTTGGTCAACCTGAGGCTATAGAAGACACTTGACCAGGGTGCCATGCAGTGGGGCTAAACCCAGAACCATGTGGTTGAGAAGCACCTATCGATACGAATTAAAATACCAGTCAAATACAAAGTACCGACATAAGATACAAACAGACATGGCTGTGTGGTAAGAAGTTGGTTTCCCAACCACATGTGTTCTGATGCTAAAAATAGCAGCCAAATCTCCCTTAACTAACAGTGTATAGGGACAATATACAAAGACTTGATGATCAAGGCTGGAATAATTAATTACGACCATTGGAGTAGAAGCAACAACTCTTAATTAATTCAACCTCTTCTTATCACTGAAAATGTTAGCATGATAACAATGCTATAAGTCACATGGTATTCTGCTAAACCTAGGATAACAAGGCCCCAGCACACAACACAAGACTTGAATTTGTAATGATTGATTTTTCATATTTACTTTAGAAAATTTGTTGTTGTTGGCACTCCGTTGCTTACAATGTCGAGGGTTCCTGTTGATCCGATCAACGGAACAGCCTGCTCGTGAAATTAACGTGCTGGAGCCTCGTGGAGCTTTAGGTGTTTTCGCTCAATAAACACTCACAACACCCGGTCTGGGAATCGAAACCGCGATCCTATGACCGCGAGTCCACTGCCCTAACCACTGGGCCATTGTGCCTCGACTTTAGAAAATTATGGCTATGATAATTGGTTTTCCAGAGAAGATATCATAGAAATAACAGAAGATAGAGTTTGAACCTTTGATCACTAATTTATAGCGACTAGAAAACTTACAGTGGTCAGCAATGGTGAAAATTATTCAATGAACTTTATAAGTTTGGTGAAGTTTATATACCATGAGGAAACAAGAAGCCTGAGGCTTAAAGCAATGCTCATTATCAGAGAGACAGAGAAAAACAGTTATCTCTTTGATAAAGTGCTCTGTTCAGAAGGTGAGGAGACATGTCCCTTCTCGTATAGACACTTAACTAAATTTACTGATTTTTCCTACAGCTATTGTAGCCTTTCCTGCATTCATATATCTTTTTTTTTTTTTTATATATTTTCAATTTATGCAGGTAGTTGACCTTCCTTATTAACAGCAAAAAGTTCACTGAAGTGAAAATGTTAATTTTTTTTATTTCTTATTTTCACTTGAAATAAGTAAGAATAGATATTAGTTTTTTATTGGTGTTTCTTAACTCTTTACATACGAACTGGTATAGGACTACCTCTAACCTGATAATACAAACCAAGTGGAAAAAGAAAAGAGAAATGTGAGAAGAAAGCAAGGGGAAAGATATAATTCTGTTTCACAGGTTAGAAACAGACTTGGCTGGGTAGTAAAGAAGTTTGCTTTCCAATCATTTGGTTCCAGGTTCAGTTCCACTGGAAGTACCTTTGGCAAATTTTTTCTTATATAGCCTGGCACCAACCATAGCCTTGTGAGCGGATTTGGTAGATGGAAACTTCTTGCATAAATTAAAGAATTTAAAAAATAAAGTCCATCCATGTGTGGTAAGAAATTTACTTTCCAGCCACATGGTTCTGAGTTCAATCCCACTGAGTGGCACCTTGGGAAAGCGTCTTCTATTCTCACCTCGAGCTGACCAAAGCCTTTTTAGTGGATTTGGCAGCAGATGGAAATTGAGAGAAGCCCACTATATATATATATATCATCATCATCGTTTAACGTCCGCTTTCCATGCTAGCACGGGCTGGACGATTTGAGTGAGGACTGGTGAACCAGATGGCTACACCAAGCTCCAATCTGATTTGGCAGAGTTTCTACAGCTGGATGCCCTTCCTAACACCAACCACTCTGAGAGTATATATATATATACATATATATATACACCACATGGCTCAGTGGTTAGAACATCAGGTTCACAATTATATGTTAGTGAGTTCGATTCCTGGACTGGGCTGTGTTGTGTTCTTGAGCAAGACACTTTATTTCATGTTGCTCCAGTTCACTCAGCTGTAGAAATGAGCTGCAACGTCACTGACGCCAAGATGTATCGGCCCCTTTGCCTTTCCCTTGGATAACATCGATGGCATGGTGAAGGGAGGCCAGTGTGCATGGGCGACTGCTGGTCTTCCATAAGCAACCTTGCCTGGATTTGTGCCTCGGAGGGGAACTTTCTAAGTGCAATCCCAAGGTCATTCATGACCGAAGTGTGTGTTTTACTCTATGTGTATGTAAGTGTGTGTGTGTGTGTGTGAATGTTTGTGAGTGTGTGTTTGTGTCTCCTTGTTTTGACATTGCATGTTAGTTGTAAATGAGTGTCACTCTCATACAAGCAGTGTTGTTCATTTGTAGTCATGTATGAAAGCATATCCAGTCACAGGGAAGTATTACATAGCTTGGGAAACTAGTGTGGGTTGGTGACAGGAATGGCATTTGGCCACAGAAAATCTGCCACAGTGTATTGCATCTGACCCATACAAGCATGGAAATGTGGATATTAAAATGATGATGGTGACAATGAAGATGACATGAAAATCAGTAGCTGCCTCCATGATGAAAAGAAAGAATTTATACAGAAGGTAGGTGAGGAAAAAGAAAAAAGAAATAGAAAAGAAAATAGAAAGAAAGAAAGGTAATGAAAGATAACTGGAGAAAATAAATTACAAAAACAAAAAAAGAAAGAAAAAACAAATGGAATTCAAATAAATAAGATTCTGAAGAGGAGTGAAAATTGAAAGAATAAATAAGAATAAATTTGAAATTCAAATATAAAAAAAACTGAAAATCATGAAAAAAAAATAAAAGATAAAAAAGCAGAAGAAAAATGTATTTCAAGCAAAAATGTATAATAAAATATAAGATGAAGTGCAGAAAGACAAGGAGAAAATTGAGCCGAAACTGAGGAATAAATAACTGTTCCAGGGATTTATTTAAATTATTTTGCTTTAAAAGTCTAACAGATTCCTGTAATTTCAGTTTCTTCATTCTGTGCTTGTGAAATGTAGAGGCGCAATGGCCTAGTGGTTAGGGCAGCAGACTCGCGATCATACGATCGCGGTTTCGATTCCCAGACCGGGGTTCCAGTTGATCCGATCAACGGAACAGCCTGCTCGTGAAATTAACGTGCAAGTGGCTGAGCACACCACAGACACGTGTACCCTTAACGTAGTTCTCAAGGATATTCAGCGTGACACAGTGTGTGACAAGGCTGACCCTTTTGAAATACAGGCACAACAGAAACAGGAAATAAGATTGAGAGAAAGTTGTGGTGAAAGAGTACAGCAGGGTTCGCCACCATCCCCTGCCGGAGCCTCGTGGAGCTTTTAGGTGTTTTTGCTCAATAAACACACACAACGCCCGGTCCGGGAATCGAAACCACGATCCTACGACCGCGAGTCTGCTGCCCTAACCACTGGGCCATTGCGCCTCCACACACACACATATACCAGAGATTCTTTAAAACAAAAACATTTAAAGAGCTCATTAGATATTTATGTTGGAAGTTTGTGAGAACAGTTAGCATGTTTGTATGCATGTACAGTGTACGTATGATAAACACACACACAAATATAAAGTGCGCATTAGAATGAGAGAATGTGTATGTATGCACTAGCTGATGCACTCATACACACACACACACACACAACACACCCACAGCTTGGTTTTCTTCCATCACTTAAGGACTTCCTGTTTATCAACAATGCTATTTCGCTGAAAGAGAAATAAAATTCCTTTGTTTGCTGCCTGAAATAATGCTTTTGTAATTACACAGGCAGCACATTCACGTGCAAAGAGAGAGAGAGAGAGTCTACCTACACCTGTTCCAGATACATTTCAACATTTCACAACTTCCTACTTGAAACACTTAAACAACAATTTTCCCTTAGCAATATACATGCTCCCATTGCAGAGAGGTGTGATGTGAATAAGATATATTGCTGGTTAAAGATGGCAAGAAAGAAAACAAACCATGCATGCAAAAAGTAGTAACCATAAATCCCTCAAGTCACAACCTATTGCATCAACAGAAAAGGGAAAGGAGACATTAGCTAATGAAGCCTGCATCTTTGTAATTGTTTTAATGTACACTTTATTATGCCTGCATGGGTCAGATGGAATTTATTGAAGCAGATTTTCTATGACTGCATGCCTTTCCTGTCAACAACCCTCAAGTGTTTTCATGGCTAGACATGTTTTTAGAAAAGATTGGAAATAAAGGACACTTCTTATATGACGGTGAATCTCGTTTACAACTATTATGCAATGCAAAATCGAGGAGATACTAACGCATGCACACACACACACACACACACACATACATACATGATAGAATCTTCCATTAAAAATGAAATATGAATCCTCAGTTTTTGCTGAATGACTTGCACAAATGATTTGTTTATAGTTATCAAATGTAGGTGCTGTATATTAGCTCACTCCCCTCCATCAAATTAAAATTGCCTTAACAGGTGCACAGTGTACCACGTGTCAGACGGACGGACGGATGGACAGATGGACGTATGGATAGATAGAGAGATAGATAGGTATGATTGATATATATATATATATATATATATATATATATATCATCATCATCATCATCATCGTTTAACGTCCGCTTTCCATGCTAGCATGGGTTAGAGAGAGAGAGAGAGATAGGTAGATATTTATAGTCAGAATGATAGACAGACAGAGGTAGGTGTGTGTGTGTGTGTGTGTGTGTGTGTGTGTGTGTGTGTGTGTGTGTGTGTGCCATTGCTTAAGGAGACATTATGACTGGTTTGTGCTTTTGTAGATTTCTGTAAATAAAAAGCCCCTTACTTTAAAAATAGGTAAGTGTTGGCAACAACAAGAGCATCGCCCTTAACAACATCCTACTTCAACTATCTCCCTGTCCACCCAATGACAGCATGGGGGTGCTGGGAGGAGGGGGAAATGTCCATTATCAAACGCATAATGGAAGATACACATACATAACACACACACACACACACAGACATGAGTTTGTGCTAATATGTATGTATTGTATATATATTACATGTTTACGTTCCCATCATCTGTGTTGACTCATCACTCCATCAGCTTTTCAATTCATCCTTCATTTTCCATTTTGTTCTTGCTCTTTTCTTTCTCTCTCTCTTATCAGCTTAGATACTGTTTCTTTTCTTTCGTTTTTTATTTTTTCACTGTGTTTGTGGGGTCACATAGTTTACGGCTATCACTCTTTTATGCTCTTACTTGTTTCAATCAGTTAACAACAGCCATGCTGGAGCACTGCCTTTAGTCGAACAAACTGACCCCAGGACTTATAAGATCGTGAGGTTGTGAGTTCGAATCCCGGACTGGGCTGTGTGTTGTGCTCTTGAGCAAGACACTTTCTTTCACGTTGCTCCAGTTCACTCAGCTGTAGAAATGAGTTGCGACGTCTCGGGTGCCAAGCTGTATCGGCCATTACCTTTCCCTTGGATAACATCGGAAGCGTGGAGAGGGGAGGCCGGTATGCATGGCTGATTGCTGGTCTGCTATAAACAGCTTTGCTCGGACTTGTGTCTGGGTGGGTAACTTTCTAGGTGCAATCCCATGGTCAGTCCTGACCAAAGGGGGTCTCAGTACTATTATTTATCATTATTATTATTATTATTATTAGTAGTAGTTGTAGTATTTAAGGTGGCAAGCAGAATCTTTAGCGCAGCCCATAAAATGCTTGGAGTCATTTTGTCTGTCTTTACATTCTGAGTTCAAATTCTGCCGGGGTCAACTTTGCCTTTCTTCCTTTCAGGGTCAATAAAACAAGGACCAGTTGAACAAGGGACTTGATTTAGTCAACTTAGCCCTTCCCACAAAACTGCTGCCTTTGTTGCAAAATTTGAAACCCTACTTCTTCTTCTTCTTTTCTTCCCTTTCTCCAACTCCTCCTCCCGCTACTTTTTTCTCCTCCCATCTCCATTCTTCTTCTTCTTCATCTTCATCTTCATCTTCTTCTTCTTCTTCTTCATCTTATTATTATTATTAGTATTATTGTTATTAATTATTATTATGGATAATTATGTTTATGATTATTATTATTATTAATGATTATTATCATCATCATCATCATCATCATCATCATCATCATCATCATCATTATTATTAATTATTATTATTATTATCATTTTCTAAAACGAACACCAATATATTTGATATGATAACCTTGAAGTGTTGATACTCTAGACCGAAATGGAAATAAACAATACATATTTTCTAAAAATTCAATCAGCACAGGGTGTGTATGTGTGTGTGTCTGTGTGTGTGTGTGTGTGTGTGAGTGTGCATGGTTGGTGTTGGGAACAGATAATAAAAATAAGCAATATGATATGGCTTTTCGATTTTTTTTTCTTTTTTTTTTTTCCATGCGTTCCTTATGTGGTTCTGTGTGGTTATTGATATCTTACAACCAATGGAAACGGTTGTGTGTTTTATAACTTGAAAGATCCTTCTTCACTTCAGGAAATTTAATTTCAAAATTAAACATGTGCACAATCAGATATATATATATATATTTATGTATATATATTTATATCTATATCTATATATATATATATATACACACACACACAAACACACACACACATATATAAATATATAGACACACACACACACACTCATACATATATATGAAAGTGCATAAATAAAAATACACACATACAATGAATGTATGTGTGTATATATATTAGGTAGCTATATGTGTGAATATAATGCACAGTTATATTTTTATATGTATTTATATATGTAAAAGCATATATATGTATATATGTATGTGCATATATATATATACTTGAATGTATGTATATGTGTGTACGCATATATATGTGCATGTGTGTCTGTAGTATATATATATATATATATATATATATATATATATAGAGAGAGAGAGAGAGAGAGAGAGAGACAGAGACAGAGAGACAGAGATGGATAGACAGACTGGCAGGTAGATATATATATATATATATATATATATATATATATATATATAGATAGATAGATAGATAGAGAGAGAGAGAGAGAGAGAGAGAGAGAGAGAGATAGACTCACACACACACACACACCTACACATGTAGAAGAGGTGTTAATTAAAAAAGCAATTTGACAAGAAATGCAATATGGTACAACGAGGGGAGGGGTGCGTGGAAAACGATGACAGAAATTGAGAATGATGAAGATGCTTGGTGGCTGTGGTTTTAGTGGTGGTGGCAGCAATGATACTAAATGGCATCTGCTGTGGTGGTGGTGGTGCTGGTGGTAGCAGCAATGGCTACAGTGCGATAGTGGTGATAGAAGTCTTGTCATTATGGATGTGTGGATGCTAGATCTTTTAGAAGAATGATACCAAATATTGAAAAAGTAACATTATTAATGTCCTACATACATATATATATATATATATATATATATAGGACATTAATAATGTTACTTTTATATATATATATATATATATACACACACAGGCACTTCTATCTTCACGCACACACACAGAAAACACACATTCATGTGAGTAAGTAAATGTGTGGAGATGTGTGTGTGTCTGTATCAATACATCCTTCAACAACACATAAACACACCAATTCTATTTACTCGTACACCGGCACACACACATGCACACACACATGGCAAATACACATACCTACTTATACATGTGTGTGTGTGTGTGTGTGTGTGTTTGTGTGTGTGTGTGTGTGTGTTTGTTTGTGTGTGTTTGTGTGTGTGTGTGTTTGTGTGTGTGTATATTAGTTAAGAAACCAGCTGACATAGCTAAACAGTAAGACACACACTGGATGAGTGGGGAATGGGTGGCGGAGAGGAGGTGGACGACAAAAAGAAAGACAACCCAGAAGAAATATATGATTATAGCAAAAAGAAAAAAAAAAACCATAACAGAAATGAACAGCAAAGAAACAATGTAAAAATGACAGCAAAACGAATATTGAGATTATTATTATTATTATTATCACTATCATTATTCAAAGCCTTATTATTATTGTTGTTGTTGTTTTTGTCACTATTATCATCATCATCATCATTATTATCATTATTATTATTATCAATATTATCATTATTATTATTATTATTATTATTATTATCAATATCATTATCACTATCATTATTCAAAGCTTTATTATTATTATTATTTTTATTGTTGTTGTTGTTGTTGGTATTATTATTATTATTATTATTATTATTATTATTATTATTATTGCATTTCACATTTATGTGTGAAGAGAGAAGAAAAATTGTATTTGGAAACAATTCAGCTAATTTCATATTGTTTCTTTTTCACGTTTTTTTTTATATTCCATTCAGATATCCCTGTGTGCATGTGCACATGTATATATGTGTGTGTGTGTGTGTGTGTGTGTGTGTGTGTATGATAAATGAAAATACACACACACACACATTCATTTATACTCACATAAGGATTCATTTATATATCCATGCAAATATGTATACAGACACACACGTGTATGTATGTATGTATGTATGTATGTATGTGTGTGTGTATGTATGCATGTATGTATGTATGCATGTATGTATGTATGTATGTATGTATCTATGTATGTATATATGTATGCATGTATATATGTATGTATGTATGTATGTATGTATGTGCGTGTGTGTGTATGTATGTATGTGTGTGTGTATGTATGTATGTATGTATCTCATTTTAAGAATAGGTACACAACATCTGCTTGATCCATGTCATAATAGATATCTAAAATAGATATCAACATGAAGGGCACTGGGCTGTAAAACAATGCTTTAGAAAATCAGTCCAACCCATGCCAGCACGGAAAAGCAGATGGTACAGAAAAACGAGGATGTCAATAACATACATACTCTGTCTGGATATGCTAACAGAAGCTGTGTGTGAAGGGTTAAGTGTAGTAATGCAGTAGAGTTTGTAGTCAGTGGCTGATGCATGCAGCATTGCGCCATCTGCTGACTGTTCCTTGTTCCCTGCTAATACCACTGGTATGCTTTTGTAACGGAAAATGGACAGAGGTGCTGTGTGAATTTCCTTCGGCAGGTACAAAGCTGTTCCACCTCTCTAAAATACCAGTAGTCGCTTTTAGTGTCATGCAAATCCTGGGTACCTTCACAACTCCATGCAATACTTTTGACTATCTTGGAGCTATAGTAGGCCCTAGAGGCATAGTATAAGGATCTATGGCTGATTGAACATGCCCTAGCACCAGTCAGCTACTGCCTCAGCTATGTTCAAATAATTCCGCTGCCTTGGGGTAAGGCTTTTGGTACAAATGCTAAGAGAGTACACACTGACAGAAACAACATGTATAGGAAGATAGGATTTGTTATTCTGGGAAGGCAGATCATCTAAGAAAGAGGAAACTGATTTTGAATCTTCACTGCTTTGTGGCTATATCAATCATCATCATCATCATTTAACGTCCGCCTTCCATGCTAGCATGGGTTGGATGATTTGATTGAGGACTGGCGAACCAGATGGCTGCACCAGGCTCCAGTCTGATCTGGCAGAGTTTCTACAGCTGGATGCCCTTCCTAATGCCAACCACTCCGAGAGTGTAGTGAGTGCTTTTACATGCCACCGGTACAAGGGCCAGTCACACAGTACTGGCAACGGCCACGCTCAAAATGGTGTTTTTTATGTGCCACATGCACAGGAACCAGTCCAGTGGCACTGGCAACGACCTGGCTCGAATGTGTTTCAATGTGCCTGTAAGGCGACGCTGGTAATGATCACGCGCAAATGGTGCTATTTACATGCCACTGGCCATTGTCTGTCTGGATGTTTTGTTGTCCCTTTCTTGTATCACCTAAACTGTCTGGACGTTTTGCGTTCTTGTCCCATTTTGTATTATTTATATATATATATATATATATATATATATATATATATATATATATATATAGCGGTGTACGTACACTTTGTCTCTTATATGCATGTATATATGTATATATACAGTATCATCAAGCGAGACAATGTTCTTGCTCCCACGATGCTGGGGATCTGCAAGGCTTTTCAAATTTCTTCATCCACAAAGTAAACCAATGTTTGCAAAGCCCTCACCAGGCATGTTGTTTGCCCATGCAGCAGCAATTACAACCAAACAATCAGAAAGATACTTCATACATTGATGTGTCACTTATCCCACAGAATGTGACATATTCAGTCAATCCTAGATAATAACGGCCTTGAAATAAAGACACATGCTCATACACACATACACACACACTGACACACACACACACACACACACACACACACACACAATACACACGTGTGTGTGTGTGTGTGTGTGTATAGCGATGTTATTGGTAGGCTTTGTGTTATAGAAAAGTGTGATTTTTATCAACACCACCACCACCACCAACAACAACAACAACAACCTCATTACTGTTATTATAATTGCGAATGATGTGTTGTTGTTGTTGTTGTTTCCAAACAATTTTGTTTGATTGCTTTAGTCATTATAAAATACTTGGCCATAATCAAATTGGCGTGCGCTTTTTTCTGCGATTTAACTAGCACTCTCAAATACCATCCATCTACCCACCCATTCATTCAGCTACCCACCCCAATGACCACCCCTTAGCACACCACCAACCATCACCACCACCACCACCGCCACCACCACTACTCACTAACTCACTCTACTAAGAGTTGATAAATGAATTAGTAAAGAAAGAGACGAAGAAGTGAGGTGGAAGAAAACTGCTGTAATCAGCAAAAATGAGGAATATATTATGTAAACTGGAACACCATTTTCCTCTATAATTTACTTTCTAAGCACGTGTGTGTGCGTGTGTGTGTGTGTGTGTATGTGGTTAGGTGTTTATGTGTGCTTGTAAGAATATATAAATGTATGTATTGTATGTGTGTATAAAAACACATATAATCACACATACACACACTTACAAACATACATATATGCACACACATATATATATAAAATCCAAATGATAATACAATATATAGATATATATATATATATGCATGCTTATGTATGCATATATGTGCATAGAAAAAAATCCACCCATGTGTAGAACTGATATTGAGATACAGGAGTGAGAAAAAGAAAATCACCGAGTAAGATCTTAATGGTAGATTGTGAAGTTTAAGCAACACTTTCACCATACGCACAGATGAAAAAATACACAAACACACAAACACACACATTTGTATACATATTCTGTTAAGATATATGACTTTCACTTTCACTTTCGCACATTCTGTCTCTCCTCTTGTAGACATCTTTCTGTCAATTTTGACAATGTGTATTCCACAGTCACCTGGGTTTCTTTGTTATGTAATCTTCAGGTAGAATCACTATAGCACCACGACAAAGCTGGCTCTTTAACTCTGTTGAAGATTTTCTAACTCAAAAGCTCAGTCTTGTAATAATGTAATAGTGCCTGAGCAGACCAAGTAGGAAAGTTTTGATTTAAAAACGAAACAAAACAAAAAAGAAAACTTTCAAAATCACAGATGGAAGAAGGAACTAAATTTGTCTCCCTTAAATTAGAGAGTTCATAACTTCCTTTAAAACAGACAGATTGATAATTAAATTGTTAGACAGACAGACAGACAAATAAATAATCTGATAGACATAAAGATACACAGATAGATGTATATGCATACCCCCCCACACACACACACATATTAGACTGTATCTGGAACCATGTGATTGAGAAGCAAGCTTCTTACCACACAGCCACGCAATATAAAAGCTATATATGCATATCATCATAATCATTTAATATCTGCCTTCCATGCTGGCATGGGTTGGACAGTTTGACAGGAGCTGGTTTGTCATGAGCCTGCACCAAACTTCTGTGTCTGCTTAGGCACAGTTTTTACAGCTGGATGCCCTTAACCACAAAAGTGGTAAGACCTGGAGAGCTTCAGGCAGTGCAGAATTGCGAGATACAAGTGCTACTGGGTAGATTCTCATCATGCAAGAGGTTAAAAGACTAAAGGTTAAACTACATGCTGAGACCATCCAATGGGCTTCCATGCAGTTTCCGTCTGCCAGCGTTGTAATTGTGTAAAGTGGCTGAGTATCTTCACAAATATTTTGTGCTCTCAACATAATTCCCAGATGCAGAATCAGCAGGACACTGTGTTACTGGCGTGTAGCAAAGCTACTTTTAATTCAATTCAAAATAGTACACCTGATGAGAATTCAGCCAGTTTCTGTTTCTCTAAGCAACATCAGCATAGTTCACACTTTATTTCAACTTTGAAAACGCAAAAATATAAATATATATATATATATATATATATATATATATATATATATATATATATATATAAATGATAAATAAATATATCAATAAATAAAATGAAAATAAACAAAAAAATTGTTTTAATATTTCATGTTTAACATGAGCAGAAGTTATGTAAACAAGGATGTTTGCATAAAGTTTCTAAAGTGTGTATTTAACAAGGAGATATGTTATATTGATAAGTAAACTTGCTACAACAGCAACTCCAATTATTTTTAATGACTTAATAGGAAGGGCAGGGTTTTCAGATAATTGTTTGTTTATCTTACTTGCTTTTCTTTTCTTAATGAATTAGTAAGATTGTTGTCTCAAGAGTCAACGACAATTCCAGATACAAGGTTATCGATTGGGAAAAAAAGCCTGACCAAGAGAAAGATCAAAGGGCAAAGCACCTTGATATAAGTTTTTTAGTGTACAGAATATTTGTGAGATAAATGGCATTCAGAAGGAAACTGATATGTACTGTAGTTATTCTTTCAAATAATAGATTCTTTTCTACACTAGGCACAAGGCCTGAAATTTTGGGGGAGGGGGAGGCAGTCGATTAGATTAACCCCAATACGTAACTGGTGCTTAATTTATCGCCCTCCAAAAGAATGGAAGGCAAAGTTGACCTCGGTGGAATTTGAACTTAGAATGTAAAGACAGACAAAATACCGCTAAGCATTTCGTCCGGTGTGCTAATGTTTCTTATTTCTTTATTGCCGACAAGGGGCTAAACATAGAGGGGACAAACAAAGACAGACAAACGGATTAAGTCGGTTACATCGACCCCAGTGAGTAACTGGTACTTAATTTATCGACCCCGAAAGGATGAAAGGCAAAGTCGACCTCAGCGGAATTTGAACTCAGAACATAACGGTAGACGAAATACCGTTAAACATTTTGCCCGACATGCTAACGATTCTACCAGGCTTCTTTCAGTTTCCTTCAACCAATTCTACTCACAAGTTTGATTGGTTCGGGGCTAATAATAAAAGACACGGGCCCAAGGTGCCACACAGTGGGACTGAAACCAAGATCTCATGGTTAGGAAACATAGCAGCACCTTAATAAGAACCTAAGGACAGTAAGTGAAAGAATGGTATATACGTTGTGATGTCATACTCCTTTGCAAGTGATGGTGGTTATGAATGGTGGTTACGTGTAATAGAAAAGATTTCTTTATGCAATCAATCAAGCATTGTTTAGCATGTGTTTTGTATCTGTGTATACAGTGGTGGAAATGCAGAAAGTACAAAGGGGCTTAGGTCCATATGGTTCGATGCGTATGGAGGAATATGTGCAGAGATTAAAGGCTTAGGAAGTTGTAAAGAAGGCTTGAGTGTGAAAAAAAAATAAAGACGCCTGTGAGAGAGAAAGAGAGAAAGAAAACGGAGGGAGAGGGACAGAGGGAGGAGAGAATGTGATAGGAAAAGGGAAAGCATGGAATGGATAGGAGATGGAGAGAGATGGTGTAAGAGAGATATGAGTGAGAGAAAGAGTGGGAGGGAGAGATAGGTGACAGAAAGAGAATGAAAGAGGCAAGTGAGAAAAGAGTAAGAGAGAGAGAGAGAGAGAGAGATAGAGAGAGAGAGAAAAGGATAAATGAGAAAGTGAAAGATGAGGGAGAAAGATATGAGAGGGACAAAAGAATAAGGGAGAGAGGTGGAGAGAGGGGGAGAGACAAGGGGAGGAGAGAATGTGATAGGAAAAGGGTAGGGATAAAATGGACAGAAGAGATAGAGAGAGAAAGAGTGTTAGAGAGATAAGGATGAGAGAAAGGGTGAGAGAAAAATGGGACAGAGAGACAGGTGACAGGAAGAGGGGGGAAAAGACAACAGAGGAGAGAGAGAGAGAGAGAGAGAGACAGGGAAAGAGAGACAAAAGAATGAAGGAGGGAGATATGACAGACAAAAGAATAAAGGAGAGATGCAAAGAGAGAGGGGGAGAGAGAGAGGGAGAGACAAGAGAGAGGGAGAGACAAGAGAGAGGGAGAGACAAGAGAGAGGGAGAAACAAGAGAGAGGGGGAGAAACAAGAGAGAGGGGGAGAGACAAGAGAGAGGAAGAGAGAGTGGGAGAGAGAGAGGGGGAGAGAGGGGGAGAGAGGGGGAGAGAGGGGGGAGAGAGGGAGAGACAAGAGAGAGGGAGAGACAAGAGAGAGGGAGAGACAAGAGAGAGGGAGAGACAAGAGAGAGGGAGAGACAAGAGAGAGGGAGAGACAAGAGAGAGGGAGAGACAAGAGAGAGGGAGAGACAAGAGAGAGAGAGAGACAAGAGAGAGGGAGAGACAAGAGAGAGGGGAAAGAGAGAGTGGGAGAGAGAGAGGGAGAGACAAGAGAGAGGGAGAGAGAGAGAGGGAGAGACAAGAGAGAGGGAGAGAGGGAGAGAGAGAGGGAGAGAGGGAGAGAGAGAGGGAGAGAGAGAGAGAGAGACAAGAGTGAGGGAGAGACAAGAGAGAGGGAGAGACAAGAGAGAGGGAGAGAGAGAGAGGGAAAGAGAGAGAGGGAGAGAGAGAGGGAAAGAGAGAGAGGGAAAGAGAGAGAGGGAGAGAGAGTGAGAGAGAATAAAAGCGACCGGGGGGGGGAATAGGAAGTGGGGGGAGAGAAAGAAGAGGTGGGGGAGAATGAGATAGAAAGAAAAATAGAAATGTATATTTAAAGAGATTTAAAGATATTGAGAAATATGAAAGCGAAAGAAGGCGATGAAGAAAGATAGAATATAAAAGGAGGAGGGGGGAGTAAGAAGAAAGGTGAAAGAAAGAGCGAGAGAGGAAGAAACAGAAGAAGAAAGAGAAAAGAGATTTGCTATCAAGTGTTATTTCACCAATGCAGATTACGTAATGTAGCCAATAGCATTTATAATCGCTTTCTTTCAACCACTAATCTATCTGAAGTTTCAAAAGAACAGAGAAAAAAAAACAAAAAAAAAACTATAACAACAACAACAAAAAAGAAACCTAGCAGGAAAAACAAAACGATTTCTATGGACTGATGCCAATTATTCCAGCATAAAATCTGGAAGGACAAAGAATGGGGGAAAGCGAAAAAAAACTCTGGAGTAAAGCAAACAAAAAAAAAAAAAAACACGAAAAGAAGGGGGAAAAAAAGAGAAAATGCCACAGATTCCTTGAAGAACGGCCAAAATGTGTTCATTTCATGCATGTCTGGCAGGAGATGATGATGGCACGGTGCCATTACGAGATACAATGTTGTTTAATTTATAACCGAAGAATCTAAAGTGTCTTATCATTCACTCCCACTGCTCTGACCATGAGCTTTATGTAATCTGATGCCTACGTATTAGATGCTCAAGTCCATATACAACAACTACTACTACTACTACTACTACTACTACTACTACTACTACTACTACTACTACTACTACTACTACTACTACTACTACTGAGACTGCCACGTCAGATTAAGCTACAACAACACCCACAATAACAGCAACAACAACGACAACAGCAACAACTATCATCAGAACTAGTTTGGTTTTCGGTAAACAACTGATGTTAAAGAGAAACTTGGTTTGATCAATATTGATAATGTCTTACAAGGTACTGTTAACTTAGCTGGAAGTTTTAACTGACTGCCTCCACCCACCTCTCTCTCTGTATAAATACACATATGTGTGCATATATATATATATATATATATATATATATATGTGTGTGTGTGTATGTGTGTGTGTGTGTGTGTGTGTGTAGGTGCAGCATGGCTGTTTGGTAAGAAGCTTGCTTCCCAATCACATGGTTCTGGGTTCAGTCCCACTGCATAGCACCTTGGGCTAGCTTCATCTACTACAGCTTCGGGATGACCAAAGCCTTGCGAGTGGATTTGGTAGATGGAAACTGAAAGAAGCCTGTCATTAGCAAAGTGAGACACACATAAGAAAGAAGAAAGCAAAGGACCACTGATGAGGTCACAGAAGTGTGACGAAAGAACTCTGGCCAAAATAGGATTAATGTAATATAAAGCTGAAGCAAATCAACACCAAATATACAGTGCGTGTGTTTTTATTGGCTAAACTGGCAATATGACCATCCCCAAGTACAAAAACATATATATATATATATATATATATATATATATATATATATATATATATATATATATTTCTCTTTCTTTCCTTTCCCGAGCGTCCAGTAACACAATATCTGTATCACGTCCTTGCGTTGTTGTTTTTTGTTGTTTTTTCTTTTTTGAACTTTATATATATATATATATATATATATATATATATATATACATATATATACATGTATGTGTGTGTGTGTTTATCTGCGTTTGTCCTCCCACCATCGCTTGACAACCGACACTGGTGTTTACTTCCCCATAACTTAGCGGTTCGGCAAATATGACCTGTAGAATAAGTACTGCTGGGGTCAGCTACTCCACATGATAAGAGGCAAATACCCCGAAACAAGTCACTGGAAACATTATCATTAAAATAAAAATTATCCCTCCAAAAGACATCTCTACTCATTTTTTCAAATACACACACACATATGCATATATATATATATATATATATATATATACACATTTAATAGGGTTGAACTCAAAATATCATGCGGATGGGAAGCAAATTTTATATATATATATATATATATATATATATATATATATATATATATATATATATATATATATATATATATATATATATATATGGCGGTGCCGTAGCATGGCCACAGCTCATGAGCTGAAACTAGATAAAATGAAAAAAAAATATATATATATATACATACATACATACAAGCACACCCACACACACACATATATGTACATACATACATTTAGACACATACGTAAACACACTTGCATCACAGAAGTTCCTGAAGTTTTTCCTATAATGTGGAATTCCATAAACTGAAACCTTTTGTAACAAGCATGTCTGAATGAGAGTATATGCACATGTACGTATAGATGTGTGCAATCATGTATGAAGAGTATATGTAAGTGTGTATATAGGTATAACCACATGTATATTATAGCCAATACCAAACGTTAACAAATTCAGATTGCTTAAAAACCGAAATAGCAAAAATGGATTTACCTTAATTTTCACAATCTTTGCACGGCTGACACTATGTGATGTATGCTTTCGCATCAATGTTTTCTGGAAAAGAACAGTAACAAATAACAAATTTAGATAATGAAAACAGATTGTAAAGGGGTTATAAATGAAACAGCTGTCATCAATTTAAACCATTATTCGTCTACGATTTGTTATGCTTATGCCGCATGAAGGGCTCATCAAGGAATTGGATCATTCGTAAATAATTGGAATTGAGAATTACTTAACAACGGTATGTCTAGTTGGTATAATGGCCGCTTATGATAATGGAATGTTTCAATATCTGCTCCATGTGATTTTTATCTAGCCAATTGGTGGCATCTTACACACTGATGTGTCTTGATTCTTAATCAAACATTTTCTTAACTTTATATATCTATCTATCTAGGACAGGTAAAATTCCTGATATATATATATATATATAGATAGATAGATGCAGCACAGAATTTTGTCACTGAACAGGTCGCGGTCTCAAAGCGACGAAAATATTTTGACAAATAAAATTTAAATGTTGAAGTGAATCTAACGGTTTTTGTGTGTTATTTTACATGGCTTATAAACACCTTCCACGCTGCAATTGCTTTCATTCCAGCACACGATCTCAGATCAGGTCACTTGCTATGCAAGTACATCTCCGTAATATATATATATATATATATATATATATATATATATATATATATATATACACACACACACAAGTTACAAAGTTACTACAGCACCATGAGTTTCATGCTTTGGCATACAAACATAAACACACACATACAAATACACACACTCACACACACACACACACGCACACACACGCACATGCACACACACACACATCTTTGGTGAGAAGACAACAGCAGTACAGTTCCAGGTTGACACAGTTCTTGACAGCAAGTACATTAAAGAGTGTTTAACATTCTATATATATATATATATATATATATATATACACGTGTGTATGTGTGTGTATTCACACACACACGTTTGGTGAGAAGATGTTAGCATTACTGAAGTTACAGATTGAGATGGGTCTAGACAGGAATGATATTAACGTGTGTTTAATATCTGGCCACATGAATGCTGAGTGCGATGTACGATGCATGTGAGAGTGTGTGTGTGTATGTGCGTGCTTGAATATGAGTGTCTGTATGTGTTGTTTGTATGCTTGCGTGCATATGGTGCGAAACTATAAAATATCGGCATTGCTCAAGTTCCAGAGCGTGATACAAGTTCTAAGTAGAGAGAAATGATATTAAAAGTGTGTTTAATATCAAATGAGTCAGAGCAGAGAAATGTCAAAATGATGAAAGACTATTAACAACGGCATAGAATGTATTAATTACAACACTGCCAGCACAGCATGATTTCTGAATAAATATGTATAGCGAGGCTCGGTATCTGTGTATATCTTAGCCTCGCTTTATAGTTCTTGTTTAGTCCCAGGTCAGCCGTGAATGAGCAGGTCTCTGATCAAA
>NC_142930.1:156005668-156008168 GCF_046866305.1 Octopus bimaculoides | reverse complement strand
ATATCTGCCTCAACTATACCCTTCTGCTTTCTCCTTCCTGATAAATGCCCTTCTTTTCACTGAACATTATATTACTTACCCCAGTTCTATATTTAAGAGATGAGGAATTATGTACATTATTTACATTATTTACATTTGACAGATATTTGTTCTCATCTTGTTTGTTGTTATAACACAAGGTTTCGGCTGATATACTATCTAGCCTTCATTAAGTGTCTTGGGGAAATTTTCGAACCTGGGTTCTCATTCCTAAGGTACTTTTCAATATTATTATTAATGCCCAGATGCAGTACCAGGCAGTGGCTCTCATGGCTTCTGATCTTAACTGATTGGAAGTGTTATCATGTACATTGTTTTGTCTTGGTATAAAAGATGGACTACAGCAAATATTCTGCTCAATACCACAGATTTGCTTGTCAGTTGTTTGACCTTAACCATGCCCGGATGCAGTACCAGGCAGTGGCTCTCATGGCTTTTCGATATTATTATTATTATTATTATTATTATTATTAATCAGGTCACTGCCTAGAATCGAACTCGGAATCTTGGGGTTAGTAGCATGTGCTCTTAACCACTATGGGCATATGGCATAGTGGTTAAGAGCGCGGGCTTCTAACCCCAAGATTCCGAGTTCGATTCCAGGCAGTGACCTGAATAATAATAATAATAATACTCTTTTACTTGTCTCAGTCATTTGACTGTGGCCATGCTGGAGCACCGCCTTTAGTCGAGCAAATCGACCCCAGGACTTATTCTTTGTAAGCCTAGTACTTATTCTATTGGTCTCTTTTGCCGAACCGCTAAGTTACGGGGACGTAATAATAATAATAATAAAAATAATAATAATAATAATAATAATAATAACAACAACATCAAAAAATAACTTAGGAATGAGAACCCATGTTCGAAATTTTGGGGTTCCCTATCCCTCACTCTATTAATGAGAAGACAAAAGCAAATTTTGCCTTCATATAAATCTTCATTTTTCACAATGATGTTAGACAAGTTTAATCCTTTTAACTGCAAAATCAAATTTTATGATTATTCCAGTAATGATGTTAAATAGCTAGCACAAAAAAATAGAAATGGTATTTGCCTCAATAAATCTGACATATCTCAAAAAAAAAATAGTTTCAGACATGACATTCCTCAACAAGATAGATTGGTTGGAATCTAACACTGCTTTCTGCAGATAAGGATAATGAAATCTTGAGAGGATATATCCAATTTCCTCTGTAAAAGGGTTAAAATGTTTAAAATCCAACATCATCATTTTCGTTCTTAACATCCATCTTCCAAGCTGCCAAGGGCTGCATGGTTTGACAGGATCACACAAGGACTTCATCAGGGCCTTAGCAATAACAACAACAACCATAGTTACTTTAAGTCAAAGAACAAGATTTTCTACAGGGTAGCTTGGTCTGCTAGAAATAGCAACTAAATCTCCTTCAAATCCTACCTAACATCTTAAAAATAAAGATCACATTAGATAATATATCTACAGATGGATAACACTATACCTGATAATGAAATGACAAGGTGGTCATGGGTGGAACACCTTTGATTTTAAGGTTGTTTCCTTAATGATGATTGAGCCAAAGCTAAACAACAATAACAATTTCTCTATCTCTTTGTATTCTCTAAATAATAATACAAACCAACAAGAGAGCTAGTGTATGGTCAATGGCCCTGCTAGAAATAATAGTGAAATCTCCCTTAAATCAGAGCCTATTACCATCTTTAAAAAATGTGGCATTGTTTGTCTTCCCTGCTTTCAATCCTTCTCTCTCTGTCTCATTTCTCTTCCCACATCATTACCCCCCACCCCACCCCACCCCGCCCGACCCCACTTTATCTCTCTAACACTCTGTTATTTCTAGCCTTCCTCCTTTCTTTCTCTTTCTTCTTTTCCTTTGCCATTTGTTTTTTTTTCCTCCTTCCAAAAGCAAGCCAAACCTACTTCCTTCCTTCCTTCTCACAGCTTCACATTCCAAAGTTCTACAACAAATTCTACTTCAGACTCCACTTCCTTGCCAGACATTCAGACAGACAGCAGACACAGACAGGAGAAACAGCCAAACAGACAGAAAAAGACAGACAGACAGACAGACGGACATATAGCTGACAGACAGACAACAGAGACACAGAGAGACACAGAGCCAACTGACAAATGGAGACAGACACACAAATACAGAACCAGGTGGATACTAACACACAGACACACAACAGACAGATAGACAGAAGGACAGACAACTGTCATTCAAAACATGTCAGTAAATGTTGTTGACTGACAGATGCAAGACATTCAAGACTGGAATGGAAAACGTTCCCAGAGGTAAATAAATAACACTTCAAGACAAAAATTGATAGTGATCTATCAGCTGAATATCACAAGTCTTTCTATGTGGGTTGGAGAAACAGATGAGAGAGAGAGTGAGAGAGAGAGAGAGAGAGAGAGAGAGAGAGAGTGTGACAGAGAGATAGAGAGTGACAGAGAGAG
>NC_142930.1:155993168-155995668 GCF_046866305.1 Octopus bimaculoides | reverse complement strand
AGCACCCAAGACAATTGGTTCGTGTTAGAAAGAGAATCCAGGTGTAAAAGCCCTTGCCTATACAGACACCTGGATCTCAATGCATTTCCCTAGCTTACCAGCTCCTACTGGATTGTCACATCCATACCAGTATTGAAAACAGAAGTTAAATGGTGCTGATGATAATGATGATATAAATGTTTTTATGTCTCGTAACAGTATTGCCTATATCTGAATCTATCTTTGGGTATATATGTGTGTGTGTGGAAGAGTAAATTTATGCATAAAATTATGTGCGTCTACCTGAGTGAGTGTATGAGTGCATCTATATCTATATGTATGTGTTTATTAGGAAGAATGTGGCCTGTGTGTGTATGTGTACACATCTGCATGATGTATATGTGTTTTTGTTGGTAAGAATGCAGCTGTATAAGCGCATGTTTAAAGTTAATTATTTCATTATGCAACTTCACAAAATAGTTTAACACAAACAGGCAATATATACGTATATGTATACACACACACACACACATGCAGAGTAAATATACAGTGAAAAGAATAAGTAAAATAACTCATTACAACCGGAGTTAGTTAATGACCATTAGTGACCGCTAATGACCATTATTACTACATAAATGACTTCTTCATGTGCTACATGTTACTTTATGCAGTTTAGTTACAGTTCACTTAACATCTATTCAATTAAGTTTAACATTTCAGGAACTAACACACCCCACTAATTAAAGAGATGAACGCAAAGTGTATGTATGTGTGTTTGTGTGTGTGTGCATGCATGTCTGCATATGCATTGTGTACAAGTGTGTATTTATTTGCAGTTGCATCTGGCTGTGTTTATTGCCTATGCATGCTGATGGTTGTCCCAGTATGCGTATTATATTTAGACTTCGCTTCAGATTCGCAATTAGGAGGCATAAATGTTCCAGTGATTCACTCAATCAACTACTGACTGCAGAAGGTCACAGAGTTAAACGCTGTCGCAAACACTGCATTATACGAAACACGGAACATAATCATCTCCACCCTACATACAACATGCAGCAGTCTATTTAATTAGAACTTAAACAGATGCTTCCAATGAACTAATAATCAAAGCGTGCATTTGAATCTTCAAAAATCTTTCTAATCATTTTATGTCTGTAACGATTTTCTTTTTTTTTTTTATTATTTTCAGCAATAAAAATTACAACAACAACAATAACACAATACCAACAGATCACAAATATTAAAATACATATTTTTTCTGTAATTTTACATCAAATCCTTTTGATGCAATCTCCTGCTGTTGCTTCTATCATATGAATTTGGCTGTTTTTAAATGTTTCTATTCAAATTTAAACCTTTCAATCTAATTTTATGTAAGGATATTTTCTTCAGCATCACCATGTACATATATATATATATGTGTATGTGTGTGTATATATATCTGTGAATATGTCTGTGTGTGTGTGTGTGTGTGTGTGTGTGTATGAATATAAACGTTAGGGAAGGCATCCAGCTGAAGAAACAATGCTACATCAGACTGGAACCTGCTGCAGCTCTCCGGCTCATCAGTTCCACACAAGCTGTCTAACCCATGCCAGCATGGAGAGTGGCCGTTAAATGATAATGGTAATGATATATACATGGAGAGGTTCAGTTCCTCTGTGTGTGGCATATTGGTCAAATATCTTCTATTATACATCTAGACTGATCAATAACTTGTGAGGAGAATTGTTTAGGCAAACTGTATGAAAACCAGTTGTGCGCATGTGTGTATATACACAGATAGATAGAAATATACATATATAAAAGTAAAAACCTCCTTCAGTCACAAATGACCATGGAATTACACCTAGAAAGCTCCCCTCTGAGGCACAAGTCTGGGCAAGGTTATTTATGGAAGACCAGCAGTTGCCCATGCAAACCAGCCTCCCCTCTCTACACCATCAATGTTACCCAAGCAAAAGGCAAAGACCAATACAGTTTGGCACCAATGGCATCGCAACTCATTTCTACAGTTTAGTCAAATCGAGTAATGTGAAATAAAGTGTCTTGCTCAAGAACTCAACACACAGCCTGGTCTGGGAATCAACTTACACCTTCCCTTAAAATTTCTGGTGTTGTGCCAAAATCTAAAATCATTTTTCTGCAGAAACATATCTGGCAATGGGGAAATATTATTCTGCTTGAAAAGAGGTGAGGGTTGGTGACCGGAAGAGCGTCTGGCTCTATAGAAAATCTGCCTCAGTAAGGGCGGTGAGCTGGCAGAAATGTTAGCATGCCAGGCAAAGTGCTAAGTGGTATTTTGTTTGTTTTTACGTTCTGATTTCAAATTCCACCAATGCTGACTTTGCCTTTCATCCTTTCAGGGTCAATGAATTAAGTACCAGTTGCATACTGGGGTAATGTAATCGATTGCCCACCCACCCAAAAAAACATTTCGGGCCTTGTGCTGAGAGTAGAAAAGGATATATGCACAGGGATGCACCAAATGTCAATTCCTGAAGTAAAATTCATGAAG
>NC_142930.1:155965668-155988168 GCF_046866305.1 Octopus bimaculoides | reverse complement strand
ATCGTTTAAAGTCTGCTTCCCATGCTAGCATGGGTTGGACGATTTGACTGCGGACTGGCGAACTAGATGGCTACACCAGGCTCCAATCTGATCGGGTAGAGTTTCTGCAGTTGGATGCCCTTCCTAATGCCAACCACTCAGAGAGTGTAGTGGGTGCTTTTACGTGTCACCCGCACGAAGGCCAGTCAGGTGGTACTGGCATCAACCACACTCAAATAGTGTTTTTATGTGCCACCTGCACAGGAGTCAGTCCAGCGACCTCACTCGAATGTTTTGTTCACAAGCCACCAGTACAAGTGCCAGTAAGGCGACGCTGGTAACGATCATGTTCAAATGGTGCTTTTTACGTGCCACTGGCACGGAAGCCAGACCGCTGCTCTGGCAGTGATCCCGCTCGGATGGTGCTGTTAGCGCTCCACTGGCACGGGTGCCAGTCATCGAATTTGGTTTGAACAGAGATGTACAAGAATATTTGTAAAACTTACAGGTATTTTACTCTGAGATGGACATATACAGAACATAAAGTAAAAGAGAACAGTAATAAACAACCACATGTTAAAATAAATATGAGAACTCAGTTAGCCAATCTGTTTTTGAATTTGTGTAAAAGCGGTCGAGTATTCCACAGATACATATACACCAAATGTAATCCTCAGATGGTATCAGAATGACACACACTGTATGACAAAGCTGCAGTTTTGATTCACAGGTACAATCCATCTTCAGCACAGTTTCCTTCAACTCTTTAGTATTCAGCTTACTTTGTCAAATGTAATGATTATTTATTCGCATTGTTCTTGAATTAATTGCAAATCATCCTGTAACTTCAAGATTATGATGATGTGATGGTTTATTTTTTTAGAAAATGACATTGTACAGTAAGTGTGAAAGGCCAAATCTGGCCAGTTTGAACAGGTAGAATATTTTGGCCAGACGTGGATTTGGTAGACGGAAACTGAAAGAAGCCAGTCGTATATATGTGTATATATATATATATATATATATATATATATATATATATATATATATATATACATATATATATATATACATATGTATGTATGTGTATATGTTTGTGTGTCTGTCCCCCCAACATCGCTTGACAACCGATGCTGGTGTGTTTACATCCCCGTAACTTAGCAGTTCGGCAAAAGAGACTGATAGACTAAGTACCAGGCTTACAAAGAATAAATCTTGGGGGTCGATTTGATTCGACTTAAAGGCGGTGCTCCAGCATGGCCGCAGTCAAATGACTGAAACAAGTAAAAGAGTAAAAAGAGTAAATCCTTGAAATGTATAAAAAAAAATGGTAAAGATGGCTGTACTCACCTGCATTTTCTCAAAGTCAAGACATGGTCTTTGAATTACAGAGATGTTCTCCAAATCAAGAGAATCAGAGGACGAATTTAAACGGTGCCTTTTTCTTGGTGAAATGGCACAGATGCTAAGGGGTGGTCCATTCGGTACTAGAAAATTGGCTGACGACGACCGCATCACCTTCTGGATACCCGAGGGTGGAGCGGAGCTGAATAGAATAGGTTTTGGATCAAGCATGAACTCCTTCACCTCCTCGTCCGAAGATCCGGCACTGTCTGTAAAACAGCAGCTATTGGCGTTGCTGTTGTTGTTGATGTTACTGTTGTTGTTGTTATTGTTGTTGTTGTTGTTGTTGTTATTGCAGATGTTGCTGTTGTTGATTAGAATGCTGTTGTTGTTATTGTTGTTGCTGCTGCTGCAGTTGTGCTGGTTGTTGTGGTTGTGGCAGTGTTGTTGGGAGTTAATGGCGTTGTTATTGTTGTTGTTGCTGTTGTTGTTGTTGTTGTTGTTACCGCTGCTACCGTGGTTACCACTGCTGCTGCTGCTGCTGTTGCTGTTGCTGCTGCGATGCTGCTGATTGTGGTTGATGTTGTTCTGTTGCTGTTGTTGATGGTGCTGTAGGACATGATGATTCTGCTGCTGATGATGACTGTGGTGATGAAGAGGAAGAGGATGCTGCAACAGGTGATGGGCGTTGTGGTCGTGGTGATGGGGGGGATGAAAGGAATGGTAAACATTTGACTTTGGATGGTTGCTCTCCACAGAGTGACTGCTCTGACTCTCCATCTGTGACCACTTCCTCTTCTCCGGGTGACTGTTCTCCTGGTTTATACATTCAAGCTCCTCCTCCGAGCTGTGCTGGTCAACGACGACAGACGGCGATGTGGTGGTCACCATCGATACAGGACTTTGAGATTCAAGAGAAACAGGCAGGCTCTGGTCCCCGTTAATGTCATCTGAGCTTCTCGTTGTCATGGCTGCGTCAGCTTGCTCCGCCAAAGATGGGAGCTCGTTAGGTCTGTCAATGCTGATTGGTTCTGGACCAATTAAGTCTTCAGCGACAGCAGTATTAGTATTAGAGTTGGAAACATCCGCAGATACAGAAACCGGATTGGACAGGTTCATGGCAGTTTCAGAGCTGACGGAGTTGTTCAAACAGGTGCTCATGGTCACTTGATTTAAGGGCCGTTCACTCGTTTCAACAGGATCATCGGACACACAGTACTCCCGGTCTAATTTTTGAGCTGCTCCTGACCCAGTCCCAGTTCCTTCTTCATTATTTTCCAGTTGCTTCTGTTGCTGTGGTGCTGCTGCTGATGGTGCATGCTGCTGTTGGTGTGTGTTTTCTTGTTCTCCTCCTCCTTCAGAATCAAACGACAAAGACGGTGATATGGAAAGCTGTGTATCTTTGTGTAAAGACAATGGGTGTACTGTTGAGGGAAGGGCTGCCTGTTGGTTTAATGTTGGCTCAGGTGAAGCAGAAACAGCTGGAGCTACTTCTATTACTTCCAGAGAGGAGGATGAAGCTGGAATTACTAATTCGTTCTCCGACAATAACACATCCATACGTTTTGGATCACACTGATGTTGTTGTTGTTGTTGTTGTTGCTCTTCTTTTTCTTCTTCTTGAGAATGATGATGATTATTATTATTATGATGGTGAGAATGTGGTTGTAGCATGGCCTGCTGTTCCTCTATTTCTTGTGGCTGCAGTTGTTCTAGTTGATTCTCCTTTTGGCACTCGTCTTCAGACAACTGCAACTCTTCCATTTTTACATCTTCTTCTATAATTAATGATCTCTCCATAGCTGTTGTGTAATCTGATCGCTGCAGCTGATGATGATGCTGTTGTTGTAATTGTTGTTGTTCTTGCTGCTGTAGTAATTGTTGCTCTGACAAATGTTGTTGTTGTTCTTGCTGTTGATGATGCGGTTGAAAATAGCTGTTGCAAGGTAGGCGTGAGTTGTGTCTAGTAAATTGCTGTTGTGTAATATGCAGTAGTGAGTTATATCTGCCATCATAGTCAGCAGCCCCTAAAACAGTCTGCTTTGGTTCCCCATCAATGCTTTGAGCTGCAAAAAAAAAAAAAAAAATAAATAAATAAAATAAATAAATGAACAAAATTAAATTAAATAAATAAGTATATATAAAGGCAATTTTCACAATCAAAAATAATATTTAATACTGACAAGACAATCTACAGAAGGTGTCATTACCAGGTTGTCTGACAGGCTAGAAATATCAGTAAAATAAATGGCACATCAGGACGAAGGACACATTAGATATAGTGCTAGGTACCGCTAAAACAGTAGGATTGTCACTGGTGGCAATATCTTTGATGACAGACTTAGGAGTAAAAAAAAAAAATTACTCAGAAATATACTAGAAATAGCAGCTACTTCTCCTTGATATAACACAGTAGGACTAAGCCTGAAGCAGAATCCTTTAAGCACACAGCCATGCTTTCCCCCAAAATGAATTTCGGATTTTGAAGATATTCATACTTATCATCACGGCCATTAATTTAATGTCCACTTTTCCATGCTTATATTGGTCAGATGGAATTTATTGAGAGAAAAAATATTCCAAGTTAGACTCAAACAATAAATATACTTTAATAACAACCAGTTATTTTACGAGACTGTCTGACCTGCAAGACTTAACAGCCCATTCTCTCTCGTAACATAATCGTTATAGCCGGATGCTCTTCCTGTGGCCAACCCTTATACAATTCCAAGTAAGATAATATTCCACCATGAACAGACATATTTTAACAGAAGATTGGAAACAAGGAAAGGAGCTTGCTAAGGACACTCATTTACAATTATCACACAAAATCAAGGAGATAGTAACACACACACACACACACACACAGATTTGTGTCTGTATAGGATAAATATCCTCCCAGAGTTGTATAAACCCATAAAACTGGTTTCCTGCTTTCTATGCGTATATATTCTTCCCCTGGATGGGACGCTGTTCTGTCAAAGGATTATTCATTTTTTGCCACTTGAGTGGATCGGAACAATGCGAAATGAAGTGTTTTGCTCAAGGAAACAATGCATTAACCAGTCCAGGAATTGAAACCACAATCTTACAACCATGAGCTCAACACTCAAACCATTAAGCCATGCACCTCCTCTAAGTATGTATGTGTCTATGACAGGTTTTTTTTTTAGTTTCTTATTTCTTTATTGCCCACAAGGGGCTAAACATAGAGGGAACAAACAAGGACAGACAAAGGGATTAAGTCGATTACATCAACCCCACTGCCTAACTGGTACTTAATTTATCGACCCCAAAAGGATGAGGCAAAGTCAACCTCGGCGGAATTTGAACTCAGAACGTAATGGCAGACGAAATACCACTAAGCATTTTGCCCCGCGTGCTAATGTTTCTTATTTCTTTACTGCCCACAAGGGGCTACACAGAGGGGACAAACAAGGACAGACAAAGGGATTAAGTCGATTACATCGACCCCACTGCCTAACTGGTACTAAATTTATCGACCCCAAAAGGATGAGGCAAAGTCAACCTCGGCGGAATTTGAACTCAGAACGTAACGGCAGACAAAATACCACTAAGCATTTCGCCCAGCATGCTAACGTTTCTGCCATGTCACCGCCTTATTTTTTTTCAGTTTCTGTCAACCAAATCCACTCACAAGGTTTTGGTTGGCCAATGCCTTTTGTAGAAGACACTCACCCAAGGTGTCATGCAGTGGGACAGAACCTGAAACCATGTGGTTGGCAAGCAAACTTCTTACCATGCAAAATAAAGGATTATCAACTGGTTTTTTTTTGGTTTAGTACTGAAGTTCATGTAATTGACATTACCTTCCTTAAAATAAAAAAGAAAAAAAAACCCCAACAAATATGCAAATCTAAATAAGTCATGATAGCCATGGACAGTCTTTTGGTTTGCTCATACAATACATACACACATATATACACACACATATATATATGTGTGTGTGTACATACATATATATATATATATATATATATATATATATATATATATATACTGCCACTCATTGCTCCAGTAAATACATGAATAACACATAGGCAATTCATGGAACAGTGAAGAGGGGGGATTACAAATTATGCAGTAGGCTGGAAAAAGCAATAACGTTATTATTTTATTTATTTATTTATTTATTTATTTATGATAATAGAAAAAAAACAATACACACATGCACACAACACACAAACAAAAAGGAGAGCTAAGAAGATCATTAAAAGGGGGAATAAAACTAAAAAAAAAAAAATAAATAAACAAGGTGGAAAAATATTAGTAAATAATAACAATAATAATGACAATGATGATGATGATGATATAATAATAATAATAATAATAATAATAATAATAATAATAATAATATGGGTGTATATGAACGGAGAGGAAAGAGTAGATTACATGCGAAAAGCAATATAAAGTACATGGTTCATTACTTTAGGAGGTGACTGATCTGGCAGATTTGAAAGGAACACAACAAATGATATTCTCTCACTTCCTGTTCACTATTTTTCTTTTTCCATTCTTTGTTTTTTTTGTTTTTTTCTGACCCCCCCCCCCCCCCCCCCCCCCGTCCCCCACTATTTCATCTCATTTCATTTCGTTTGACACCGAGCAACATTTCCTTCTAAGCAAGCAAAGCAAGCTGATAAACATTAGTAAATAAACAAGGATTCTGATGAATAATCCAACAAGGGATTATTATTTTTATTCCGAATGTAAACTAAAGGTTATTCAAGTTAAACAGACCACCCACCAACAAATATATATATATATAGGCGCAGGAGTGGCTGTGTGGTAAGTAACTTGCTTACCAACCACATGGTTTTGGGTTCATTCCCACTGCATGGCACCTTGGGCAAATGTCTTCTACTATAGCCCCGGGCCGACCAAAGCCTTGTGAGTGGATTTGGTAGACGGAAACTTTATGAGGTCAATAAAGGCAACAATGCAATGGAAAGTGCAAAGAATGTTAAAGCAGTATATGGGGATTGGACAATAAATATAAGCCAGTGTTAACGGTGGTTCCAAAAATTCCAAGCCTGAAACTACAGCCTACAAGACGAGCATTGTCCTGGAAGATCTGTAGAGCTCAACAAGGGCATTCTGCAAACCCTGGTGGAACAAAATCCCATCGTAACTGTTGAAGAACTAGCAGAGAAGCTTGGAATTGGTCATTCATCAATACCTGTGTACCATAGGAAAAGTCAGCAAGTTAGGTTAATTGGTTCCTCACAAACTTACTGAGTCAATCACACACAGAGAGTGAATGTGCTCCTCTTTGCTGTCATGTCTCAGGAATGAACCTTTTTTGGAGCAAATAGTGACTGGTGACAAGAAATGGGTTTTCCATAAAAATGTCAAGCACTGAAGACAGTGGGTAGGGAAAGGAGAAACACTGGTACCCCAGGCTAAAGAAGGTTTACACCCATGTAAGATGTTGTTATCTGTTTGGTGAGATATGAAAGGTTTAGTCCACTTGGAACTTTCAAACCCAAACCAAACGATAACAAAGGAGATCTACTGCGAGCAGCTTCAGTGGCTTAAGTCAGCGCTAGAAGAAAAACGACCATCTTTGGTTTCAAGATGAAAGGTGTTCTTCCATCAGGATAATGCTCAGCCACATACAGTGAGGATGACATTCCAATGGCTGGAGCAGTTTGAAAGAGAAACGATGCCCCACCCACCATATTCGCTGGACATTGCCCCATCTGATTATCATTTATTCTGCAGTCTTTAAAATCCTTTGGACTGAAAAATATGAATTATGTATTCAAGTTGAAAACGAACTAGAGTGTTCTTCGTCATGGACAAATGAATTTTGGAAGAGGAGTTTTGCAAGTCTACCAGTTAAATAGAAAAGCCTTGTCGAAAATGAAGGAGAATATATTTTAGATTTTAAAAGAACTTTGTTTATCTTAACTTTGAAAAATAAAAGGGAAAAACTGCATTATTTATGGGTGACTCACTATATACACATATGTGTGTGTGTATAGATAGATGGATAGATAGATAGATAAACACATAATAAGCTTCTACAGAGTTTCCATCTATCACATTCACTCACAAGGCATTGGTTAGCCCATGGCTGAGGCCATAGTAGAAGACGCTTGCCTAAGGTGCTGTGCAATAGGACTGAACCCAAGAAGTTGTGGTTGCAAACCAAGCCCCTTCACCACACAGTCATGTTGGGGTTGGAGGGAGTTAATGAATGCATTAGAGGTGGGTAAAGGCTGTAGTGAAGAGGTGGGTGGATGGGAGAGACAGAAGAGGCGGAAGAAGGAGACAAAACATGCAAAACATGCATTGAAGATGTTCAGCTGAGCTCGGTCGTTAGCCAGTTTATGTCAAAGTTGAAGGACTTTTGACTCATCCTGGACATGTTTTGTTTAGATATTTTTCTGACATCATCAAAACATGATAAACATTAAAAACACAACAACAGCAACAAAAACAAAGGAGTCTTAGAGCAGAGTTTCCTCTGTTGTTTGTTCTGCACCAAGTTACCCGACACTCTCCCCACCACCTTGTCGACCTCGCTATGAAAATGCAATGAGCCAGAGAGCAGAGCAATTTGGAACCTCGTAACAAATGTGATGCTATTAGTCACAAATTGCAGCATATAATAAATACATGAATCTCTTTGATATGACACCCTAACGGCTTAAAACAACAGGAAAGACATATTGGATAATGGAGTTTTAGAGTCACTACATCAAAAAAAAAACAAAAAAAAAAAAAACAGAAAAGAAAAATGGAAAATAAACATGATGGGATGGTCACAGTTGGAATGCTTTTGATCTTTGCTGCTTCTGGTCTGACCCGAGGTTAACGACAATGCAGAAAAATCAATAGAATGAAATACACAAAATTTATAGTATTAGTTAGAAATATACTTAATGTATAAGTTCAAATGCATAGACGAGTGCAAATGCATAGACGAGTGCAAGTATGCATATGTGTATGTATGTGAGTGTGTGTGTGTATATGTGTGTATATATATATATATGTGTGTGTGTGTGTGTGTGTGTGTGTGTGTGGTAAGTAGCTGGCTTATCAACCACATGGTTCCGGGTTCAGTCCCACTGCGTGGCATCTTGGGCAAGTGTCTTCTACTACAGCCTCGGACCGACCAAAGCCTAGTGAGTGGATTTGGTAGACGGAAACTGAAAGAAGCCCGTCATATATATGTATATATATATAATGACCTGCACACACATAAGCTCACTCCCTCCATCAAATCGATCCCAGGACTTATTCTTTGTAAGCCTAGTACTTATTCTGTCAGTCTCTTTTGCCAAACCGCTAAGTGACGGGGACGTAAACACACCAGCATCGGATGTCAAGCGATGTTGGTGGGCACAAACACACACACACACACACACATATATATATATATATACATATACATATATACGACGGGCTTCTTTCAGTTTCCGTCTACCAAATCCACTCACAAGGCTTTGGTCGGCCCGAGGCTACAGTAGAAGACACTTGCCCAAGGTGCTATGCTGTGAGACTGAACCTGGAACCATGTGGTTGGTAAGCAAGCTACTTACCAAACAGCCACTCCTGCGCCTCACCCACTACACTCTCGGAGTGGTTGGCATTAGGAAGGGTATCCAGCTGTAGAAACTCTGCCAAATCAGATTGGAGCCTGGTGTAACCACCTGGTCCACCAGTCCTCAGTGAAATCGTCCAACCCATGCTAGCATGGAACGTGGAATATTAAACGATGAACGATATATAGACTACATTTCCCTATGCTTTCTGCCTACTAATTCTACTCACAATGAGTAAGTTGACACAAGAGAAGAAGATGTCTACCTGCTTAACCATTCAGTGCTAACAAATCTAGGCCCACATTCTTGCAAAACTAAACCATCCACACAAATGGTATACATCAAGGTCATTTTAATGTCCACATTTCCACCCTTGGATGGGTCAGATAGAATTTGTCGAAATAGATTTTCTACAACCGGGTGCCTTTCCTGCTGCTAACTTTTACCTGTTTCCAAGTAAAGTATTATCTCCCTTTGGCCAGACAGGTTTTTTTTGTTTTCACATGGTTAGAAATGAACGGTGTCATTTGTATGATGGTGATATTCCTCTATAGCTTTCACATGATGTCAAGACAAAGGTGTCCACATACACAGACACACATAATGTATATATAAACATATCTGATAGGCTTCTTGCAGTCTCTGTACACCTAATCGACTCACAAGGCTTTGGTTGTGCAAGGTGCCTTGCAGTGAGATTGAACCCAAGACCAAATGGTCAAGAAGCAAGTTTAATCACACAATTTTGCCTGCACTTATATACTCTTTTACTTGTTTCAATCATTTGACTGCGGCCATGCTGGAGCACTGCCTTTAGTCGAGCAAATCGACCCCAGGACTTATTCTTTATATGCCTAGTACTTATTCTATCGGTTCTCTTTTGCCAAACGGGGACGTAAACACACCACCATTGCTTGTCAAGCGATGTTGGGGGATGAACACAGACACACAAACATATGCACACACACACACATATATACATACATATATATATATATATATATATATATATATATATATATATATATATATATATATATATACATACATATACATGACGGTCTTCTTTCAGTTTCTGTCTACCAAATCCACTCACAAGGCTTTGGTCAGCCCGAGGCTATAGTAGAAGACACTTGCCCAAGGTGCCACGCAGTGGGACTGAACCCGGAACCATGTGGTTGGTAAGCAAGCTACTTACCACGCAGCCACTCCTGCGCCTATATATAAGCACAATAGAGGGTAATGAAAATACATATACTAACGAAACTAAATAGCATGCAAGCAAGAATATACTTCCACCAAGGATGGAATCATGGATGCAAACTTTGCTGACTGGGATTCTACAAACTTCATTATGTCACATGAGCATATCAGATATACACACATATAGGCGCAGTAGTGGCTGTGTGGTAAGTAGCTTGCTTACCAACCACATGGTTCTGGGTTCATTCCCACAGCATGGCACCTTGGGCAAGTGTCTTCTGCTATAGCCTCGGGCTGACCAAAGCCTTGTGAGTGGATTTGGTAGACGGAAACTGAAAGATGCCCATCGTATATATGTATATATATATATGTATGTGTGTGTATATGTTTGTGTGTCTGTGTGTGTCCCCCCAGCATCATATGATAACCGATGGTGGAGTGGCTATGTGGTAAGTAGCTTGCTTACCAACCACATGGTTCTGGGTTTAGTCCCACTGCATGGCACCTTGGGCAAGTGTCTTC
The DNA here is from genome assembly GCF_046866305.1 of Octopus bimaculoides. Classification (NCBI taxonomy): domain Eukaryota; kingdom Metazoa; phylum Mollusca; class Cephalopoda; order Octopoda; family Octopodidae; genus Octopus; species Octopus bimaculoides. The sequence goes on along the minus strand of NC_142930.1, from coordinate 155,977,546 downwards.
TACTATAGCCTCGGGCCGACCAAATCCTTGTGAGTGGATTTGGTAGACGGAAACTGAAAGAAGCCCGTTGTATATATGTATGTGTGTGTATATGTTTGTGTGTCTGTGTTTGTCGCCCCAGCATCGTTTGACAACCGATGGTGGTGTGTTTACGTCCCTGTAACGTAGCGGTTCAGCAAAAGAGACCGATAGAATAAGTACTAGACTTCCAAAGTGTAAGTCCTGGGGTCGATTTGATCGCCTAAAAGGTGGTGCTCCAGCATGGCCGCAGTCAAATGACTGAAACAAGTAAAAGAGTTAAAGAGTATATATTTTGAAAAAGTCATCAGAGAAGGAAGGAAGAATAGCCTTCTGACCTTTGCAGAGACATGACTCCAAGACGGGGAGAAGGAGGAACAGCCATGTTGAATTAACAGCGATGCTGTCTCAAGGCATGGACACATTAAGTAGATGCTGCGATAGGTGTGAGTCTATGAGTTCCCAATACTACATTACACATGCTATGGTTGTGTATATGAGTGGGAGGGGGGGAACCAGTGCATTGATTTTCCCAGGGGGGGGAGAATTTGTAATACAGTTAACGTCCGCCTTGACCATCAAGTATAGTCCATATATGAGGGGGTGCTAAAAGGTTTCTGGCTTTGGGTAAAAGAAAATATAGGAGGGTTAGTTAATTATGATTCTATTCAACATATTCCCCTCTTAGATTCACGCACTTATTGCAGAGGCCCTTTGGTTTTTGTAAGCCCTGTAAAAGAACTTGGAAGGGTGAGACTCCAGCCAGGCCTTTTGTGATAGCCTTAAAGCCAGGAAGTTTTCAGTACCCCCTCGTAATGATTGTCCACAATTCTGGCTAGTTTCATCCAGAAGATATTTTGATTAATCTCAAACTATCACAGGAAACACTTGTTTAAGGAGCTGTGTAGTGGTATTGAACCAGAAATAATATCATAGCTAAGCAAACTTTTTAACCACTCAGTCAAGCCACTATTTTGTCTTCACGGAGCAAACCTATAACTGAAGGGGTTTCTTTCTATGCACCTTCATCAGTGACAATCCCATCTGGTTCACATATCAGGAACTACATTTCTCAATATGTTATCAATTGCATATGATTCAAGGAAGATTTAGCTGGTGTTTCTAGCAGGTTGTGTGATCCTGACAGTAGCGTAGCTAGCTAGATAGTGGGACAAGGGATGGGTCTGTCCTAGGCAATGTTTTTATAGGGACACAGCACTTTGGAGTCTGATGTATAAACCTGTATAAGCTTCGGGTGGACCTGGCAAAATCAAGGACTGATCCAGGTGGCACAAACTCTAGGTACATCATTGGATCATGTAAAGGTAACCCTCCCCACCATTTGATTTTAAGATATAATGAGTGTAAGGTTGTGTGCTGAAGTAAATAGGAACAAGTAAATAGTAACATAGGTGCAGGAGTGGCTGTGTGGTAAGTAACTTCCTTACCAACCACAAGGTCCCGGGTTCAGTCCCACTGCGTGGCACCTTGGGCAAGTGTCTTCTACTATAGCCTCGGGCCGACTAAAGCCTTGTGATTGGATTTCGTAGACGGAAACTGAAAGAAGCCCGTCGTATATGTGTGTGTGTGTGTGTTTGTGTGTCTGTGTTTGTTCCCCCAACATCGCTTGACAACCGATGCTGGTGTGTTTAAGTCCCCGTAACTGAGCGGTTCGGCAAAAGAGAACCGATAGAATAAGTACTAGGCTTCCAAAGTATAAGTCCTGGGGTCGATTTGCTCGACTATTAAATCGGTGCTCCAGCATGGCCGCAGTCAAATGACTGAAACAAATAAAAGAATAAAGGTAGTTTAGTTCTGACATAATTACTACATCGGGGGGCTTAAGGGCCGAAGGTTGTAATTCTGCTTCCTGCAGTTTGCTTAACTTACAAAAAATTCAGCCTTTGTACATTGAGTAGTCAGCTGTTGGAAACGCATCCAGCTGCAAAACAACAGCGAGAACAAAAAACAAAAAATGATCTTATTCATGTTGTATCGATTGAAATATCGATATGAAGCTCTGAACATTCACACGCAAACACAGGTATGCATATACGCAGAGCTATTTTAAACAGACTTATAGGCCTCTGAACAAATGAAGGCCCGGGGCCCGATAGCATCTGTTTACTAATAGCAAGCCACAACATACACAGATCTAACAATTGGGTCCCTAGACTTGTAAAGACCCCTGGGTAACTGCACATGCCTTAAAGCGGGTACTAGGTACACATACACATAAATATGCATAATTATATGCGTGTATACACAAATACGCGTCGACATACATAAGCACATGGGTGTACAACACGCACGCGCGCATATATTATACACACGTATGTATACATGTTGTTGGCACGCCGTCGCTTGCGACGTCGAGGGTTCCAGTTGATCCGATCAACGGAACAGCCTGCTCGTGAAATTAACGTGCAAGTGGCTGAGCACTCCACAGACATGTGTACCCTTAACGTAGTTCTCGGGGAGATTCAGCCTGACACAGTGTGGGACAAGGCTGGCCCTTTGAAATACGGGTACAAGAGAAACAGGAAGAAAGAATGAGAGAAAGTTGTGGCAGAAGAGTATAGCAGGGTTCGCCACCATCCCCTGCCGGAGACTCGTGGAGCTTTATGTATTTTCGCTCAATAAACACTCACAATGCCCGGTCTGGGAATCGAAACCGCGATCCTTCGACCGCGAGTCCGCTGCCATTGCGTCTCCACTATGTATACATACACAAGCGTATATACATGCATCTCTCTCTCTCTCTTTCTCTATCTATCTTTCTATCTATCTACCACACTAATTGTATTTTTACATGTGTAGAAACATCTCACCTTTTCTCTCTCTCGTTACAATCGTTATTCTTTTCTTTTTTTTTTCTTTTTTTTGCTTATTCAAGGCTTGTACTTATCGAACCGTTAAGTTACGGGGACTTAAACAAACCAACACCGGCTGTCGAGCGGTAGCGGGGGGGGGGACAAACAACGATACGTACATAAATATATATATATATATATATATATATATATATATATGTATTTTAGGTAACTCCAATAACTCACACACAAGCACACACAAACACATACACACAAGCACACACACACACACACAGGCACGAAAATATCCAGATTAATATCTTACTTACACATGATTTCTTGGAAGCATTTGCTGAGAAAGACGATATTAGGATATATATATGTATATATATTTGTATCTAAATTAACGTAAGGTGCGTTTGTGTGTGTGATTGATACAATAAACTACTACAGAGAACAATGAAAATACGAGAAGTGAATAGGCAACAGGCAGTGAATGAAAGAGAAAGAAAGACAGCCTGACGGCGTGTGTGGTGGGGCGAGTGAGAGCGGGAAAGGGAAAGAAAGAGAGTGGGAGGGAATTATCAGTGGGAGAATAAAAAGAAAGATATTAGAAGGTAGCGGACAGAGAGAGAGGGAGGGACTGAAAGCAGCAGACGACAGAGAAAGAGTGGGAGGGAATTATCAGTGGGAGAAAGGAAAAGGGAATAAAAGAAAGGTATTAGAAGGTAGCGGACAGAGAGAAAGGGAGGGATTGAAAGAAGCAGACGACAAAGAAAGAGTGGGAGTAGAGAAAGTGGTGGGAAGAAAGAGAGATAAAGTAGGAGTAAGAGAGATAGAGTGGAGAGTAGAAAGAGGGATAGAGTAGGAGTGGTAAGAGAGAGAGAGAGAGAGATAAAGTAGGAGTAGAGAAAGAGAGAGATAACTAGAGACCACAGCGTGAGGAATTAAAAAGAGATAGAGTGAGAGTGTGAAAGAGAAAGAATAAGCAAGAAAAGAAGAACCGGCGAAAGAGAGAGAGAGGAGAAAAATGAGAGAGGAAGAAAGAAGGGTAGGAAATTAAGAAAAAGGGAGACAGAATAGGAGGAGAGAGTGAGTGAGTTGGAGAAGAGAGAGAGAAAGAAAGGCACTAGAGAGGAAATACAAATAAACACATCCCCACAAAGGCTACATGCAACAAATTAGCCGTGATTGGTTCGAAACTAGCACACTTGCCATTCAGGAAGGTAAAACACATGCAACAGAACGAATAATAACAATAATAAAATATAATAAACAGGTAAAAGATGGAGAAGGAAGAAGGGGTAAGAAGAAGACGTAAGGAGCTGTAGAGGGAGGAGGAAGACCTTTGTGAGGAGTGCGAGGAAGGGGAGGTAGGAAAGGTTACCGCGGGTCAAACACAGATAAAAGAACGACATGAGATAGTGATAGTGTAAAGGTAAGAGAGAAAGGGTTGGATATAGATGATATAAGACAGGGAAAAGAAATGATAGGCTATAGATTACATGAGAGAGAGAGCGAGAGAAAGTTAGGGAAAGGATAGAATATAGATGAGATAAGAGAAAAAGAAAAAGAGAATGAGAGAAAGTGTGTGTAGGAGAGATAGGATAGATTAGGAGAGAGAACGGACAGAGGGATATGTAGATGAAATGAGAGGGAGAGAGAAAGGACAGACTAGATTGATAGAATATAGATGACATGACAAGAGAGGAAGAAGATAGGATATCGATGAAATGAGGGAGAAAAAGAAAGGATGGGCTACAGATAAAAAGAGATGAGACGAGGGAGTGAGAGAAGAAAGTACAAACAAAAGGAATAAAAAGAGAAAGAGAAAGGGAATAATAGAATAGAGAGAGAGAAAGAGTGAGAGGGATAGTGTAAATAAGAGGCAGTTTAAAAAGGGTAACTGTGGAAATGGGGTTTTTGTGGGAGGTGTAGAAGTAAAAAGAAATATTAACTGAAACAAGTGAACAATTGAAATGAAATTAAAAACAAATTTGAAACAGGAAACGAACGAAGGCCATTTAAGAGTAAGATGAATGGAATCTCAAAGTGAAAGAATGAAAAGAACAAGAGAGAGAGAGGGAGAGAGAGAGAGAGAGAGAGAGAGAGTGAATGTGTGTGTGTGTGTGTGTGTGTGTGTACGCGTGGCCTAACTAGGGCGTTGCGCACACGATCGCAACATTGTGGTTTTAATTTCTGGACCGGGCGGTACGTTGTTGTTCTTGAACAAAACACCTTCCTTTCCCGTTGCTCTACGCTCGCTTCGGCATCTGACGTGTGGCACACTTGCGCACCTGAGCAGCACAAACGTTCGATCACTATAAACAGTCCATCTGTGCAGGTTTTTTCAGTAAGAAACCGCATAAACGCCTCAGCTGTAGTCTATGACAAGAGAGTATACGCGCGTGTGTGGTGTGTTGTGTGTACGTGCATTAATATGCGGTAGAGTGAGTAAAAAGTTCGTTAAGCTATCAAAGAACTCTTGCGTTCGATTCTACAGTGAGGGATTCTGAGCACGTGTATTATACATTTAATATGCTTTAAGTCAGGGGTTTTCAAACTTTTTGACTTGCAGACCCCTTTATATTTCAGGCTTTACCTTAGGGACCCCCTTATAAACGCTTATGAAATTTATTACATAAATATTTGCTTAAAATAACATATTTTTACATTTATTTATTTAAAACAGTATTTACCAAATAGGTTTATTGTCAATTAAAAGATTTCGATTAAAAAACATATATAAAATCTAATTGCCCATAAAAAGTATTTGCTGTCCACGGAACCCCTGTCTTGTCCTTGCAGACCCCCTGTGGTCTGCTGACCACAGTTTGAAAACCCCTGCTTTAAGTTGTAAACGCGGAGCTGGCGGAAACGTTAGCACGCCAAGCAGAATGCTTAGCAGCATTTCGTCTGTCTTTATGTTCTGAGTTCAAATTCCGCCAGGGTCAACTTTGCCTTTCAGAGGTTCATAAATTGAAGTACCAGTTGAACACCGAGGTCGATGTAATCAACTTACCTCCTACTCTGCTTTTTTTTTTTAGGTCTAGTGCCAAAATTTGAAATCAAATATACCTGAGCGTGAAACTAGAAATCTTGTAGAAAGTCATTGGACAGACTGTACCAGTAATTATGTCTGTTTGTGTAATATGCAGCCAATTACAGGATACAAGATGCACTGTGGACCTTGCCTCACACCGATTCTGTCAAAGAATTACATTAAGACATATACATATACCATATGTACCTATGGAGTACACAACCACTTGAACAAGAGAGAATATTGGATCGATGTGATGCAAGAAGCCAGCTTGTTTAACGCATCATGTGACACTAATTCCGACTAGAGAGCAATTACATTGGAATATTCTATACATTCTAGACACTATATAATTTGAGGAGTATATAGGTGACTTGTGCGGAAAACAAAACTGGTATACTTCACTGTCGAATTAGACAGACAATCTACACACTTTATACTTCTGTGTGTCGTTCTGTGTGCCCACAAATCTCTAAGTCATGTGTGGAGTTGAGTTAAACTTATTAGTGTGTGTGTGCGGTAGTGCCTGGATGTATATATTATAAGAATGAGTAGACAAAGGAAAGAAAGTGGCACTCAATAGATTTGGCTGGAGTTACATATTAAATAACAATTTGACTCAGCTGCACTCTACTTAGTTTCATGGACGCAGGAACATGTCATCATCATATGATGTTTGGAGAGAGTGTAGAGGGAACATAAATGTGTGTGTGTGTGTGTGTACACACACATGTATATAATACAGTGTACATTCAATGATATCTCTCACACACACAAGCACATGCACACACACATACACACACATACACACACATACATAGACAATATCAAAAATATATTTTTTTATTGCCTACAAGGGGCTAAACATAGAGGGGACAAACAAGGACAGACAAAGGGATTAAGTCGATTACATCGACACCAGTGCGTAACTGGTACTTAATTTATCAACTTCGAAAGGATGAAAGGCAAAGTCGACCTCAGCAGAATTTGAACTCAAAACGTAACAGCAGACGAACTACCACTAGGCATTTCGCCGAGCGTGCTAACAATTCTGCCAGCTCACCACCCAATATCAAAAATAAGGATTACTCTGAAGTACCAATAGTGTTACCTTTAACTCTATAATTATATACTGCCTTTTAAGACCTGTTTCAATTGCACCGATTAATAATTCTGTTTTGGTATGTTAAATCCACTCGTGAGGATTTAGTTGGCCCGAGGTTATAGTAGAAAACACTTGCCCAAGGTGCCATGCAGTGGGACTGAACCTGGAACCATGTGGTTGGGAAGCAAACTTCTTACCATACAGTCACACACAAGAATTTTTGATAATTTATTTTGAATAATTCTGAGTTGATAGACAGAGGGAACACTCGGACTGTATGCGTGCACATGCAGGCGTACATGTGTGTGTGTGTGTGTGTGTGTGTGTGTGTGTGCGGGATGTTGCAAGATTAAACTCAAAGCCGTAGGGTTCCAAGCAGATACTGCAGCGCCATCTACACAGGTATGTCAGTGTCTAAAGATATGAGAAAGTTTTGGCTGAGGTTTCTAGCGTAGAGAATAGGCAATCGTATAAAGTTTTTCCAAATTGGCTCTTAGGTGAAAGAACAAGAACAAGAACAAAACCAAAACAAAACAAAAAAGGAAAAAAAGAAGAAAGAAATCAAAACTTGTTTCATAATGTGCATTTTTTCCAGTTGCCCACTTGTATCGCTGACAATCACAAATAACAGAAATGCAATCATTTCTTACATCATCACCAGCGTCAACATCACCAACGTCAACATCTTCATCATTACTACCACCACCACCACCACCACCACCACCACCACCACCACCACCATCTTCATCATCGTTATCGCCACTATCATCAGCGCAGCCATTAGCCCACTTGCCATTATTTTCCATTCAGGTATACATGCACACATATAAGACCTCCTTTTCGAATTCTCTATGAAAATCTATGGACATTTCACAGTCTGGCTGAAGGCTAGATAGAGGCGAAAGTATGGCAGAAGTGGTAGGATGTGAATGAATGGATGACAAATTATCAACAGAAGATGGCAGAGGTTTTAAACAGCAATATGTACGCTCTTGAAGGAGCACAGCCAGCGGCTATATGCGTATATATTTGTGTATGCATGCATGCACGTGTGTGTGCGTTTTATTCATTTATGTTGGAGTGTGCATTGCGTATGGAGAGAGTATATTGTACGCATATACGCATGTGTGTATGAATGTAAGCATGTATGAATATATATAAGAGTTTGATGTATCTGCAGTTGTATAAATGTATTATATTTGCTGTCATTTTAGATTTTCTACATGTTTCCATGTGAATACACACACACACACACACACTCTTATAGATAGATAGATAGATAGATAGATAGATAGATAGATAGATAGATGGATGGATAGATAGATCTCCACACCCATATACATACTTGTACAAGGTAGTATCAAAAGATTCCCAGACTGCTTACGTTTAATAAAAAATAACTTATGCCGTCGCCAGTACCACCTGACTGGCCTTCGTGCCATTGGCACGTAAAAGCACCCACTACACTCTCAGAGTGGTTGGCGTTAGGAAGGGCATCGAGCTGCAGAAACTCTGCCAGATCAGATTGGAGCCTGGTGCCGCCTCCTGGTCCACCAGTCCTCAGTCAAATCGTCCAACCCATGCTAGCATGGAAAGCGGACGTTAAACGACGACGACCTAAGTTTTTGGCATTAGGAAGGGCATCCAGCTGTAGAAACTCTGCCAGATCAGATTGGTGCCTGGTGCAGCCATCTAGTTCGCCCAGTCCTCAGTCAAAGCGTCCAACCCATATTAACACGAAAAGCAGACGTTAAACAATGATGATGATGATTACCTAAGTTTTAACATCGTCTCCTTTGAAATAGTCACCTTGTGCAGCAATACTCCAGTCCCAGCATTTCTGCCACTTTTGGAATCTGGACTGGTAGTTGTTTTCTGCAATTGAGTCAAGGACCTTCTGTGATTCACTCTGGATCTAGACAATGGTGTTAAAATGACAACTGTTGAGCTGCATTTTCATCTTGAGAAAAAGACAGAAGTCTGTGGGTGCTAAATCTGGTGAATATGGTGAGTGCGGAAATTATGCCATGTTGTGTTTGGTGAGAAACTCATGAATGAGGAGAGCTCAGTGACAGGGTTTTTGTGAATGACAAGCTCATTGTCGTAATAACAAGGTCATTGTCATTGTGAAGAATCCGATTTTTGTGAAGAATCTAATTTTTTGTGAAAAGTAGCTTGCTTACCAACCACATGGTTCCAGGTTCAGTCCCACTGCGTGGCATCTTGGGCAAGTGTCTTCTACTATAGCCTCAGGCCGACCAAAGCCTTGTGAGTGGATTTGGTAGATGGAAACTGAAAGAAGCCCGTCCTATATATGTATATATATATATATATATATATATATATATATATATATATATGTATGTGTGTGTATATGTTTGTGTGTCTGTATTTGTCCCCCCAACATCGCTTGACAACCGATGCTGGTGTGTTTACATCCCCGTAACTTAGCGGTTCGGCAAAAGAAACCGATAGAATAAGTACTAGGCTTCCAAAGAATAAGTTCTGGGGTCGATTTGCTCAACTAAAGGCGGTGCTCCAGCATGACCACAGTCAAATGACTGAAACAAGTAAAAGAGTAAAGAGAGAGATCCAATTTTTTGTGAAGAATCCGACTTTTTGCGAAGAATCCGATTTTTTGTGTCGTCCCTCAAATGCTTCAAAACATCACAACAGAATTCGATTGACAGTCTGGCCCTGGGGGACGATTTCTTGATGCACAATAACCACATTTCCAGGGGGTGACCCTCGTGGAAGGTCTTCCAGATTGCTCACCATCTTCCAAGGACGTTCTTCTGCTTTTGAAGCATTTGTGCCACATGAAACATTATGTACGACCCATTGCCTCATCGCCGTAAGCTTACTGAAGCATGCTCAATGTCTCTGTAGCAGACTTCCCAAGTTTAATGCAAAATTACATGTTGGCTCTTTGTTCCTGTCATCGACAAAATTGTTGACTACAGCATACATGTGATCATAAATACACAAATTTCACAACTTGTGAAGTAAACACAGCAATGCCATTTGGCACACTGCCCCATGAAAGTTACTGCAAGCTCTCACTGTGCACACGACCATGTGCCGCCATCTGTTGGCGTGATACAGAACTAATCCAATAACTTTTTGATACCACTTCGTACACGTGTGTATATGCATACACATATATATACACATGAATATAAAGATATACATACATATACACATATATACATATACATACCTAAGCATGCACATACACACATACGCATTACACATACATGTATATACAAATATATACATACATATACACATACAAATACATACACATACATATGCACAAATATACAGATATACGTGCATATACACATATATACATATACATAGATGTCCATGCTCATACACACACATATGCAAGTATATACATATATAAACAGATATATACATACATATACACATTTATTCATGTATTCTCAGAAACACATGCATATACACACACATATTGATATTCAACATGACAAACACTGATTTGAGATAGACAAAAGAAACAAAACTGTGTGTTCGTGTGAATGTAGACTTGTATGTATGTGTGTATGTAAGTATGTATTTCTATATGTATGTGTTTAAGTATGTATGTATATGTTTATGTATGTATGCAGATACATGCATATGTATGTATGTGCTCATATATATGTCTGTATATATGTATGTATGTACATATGTATGTATGTATGTACATCTTTGTATGTATACCTCCTCTTTGCCTTGTTATCTGGAATGCATTTTAAATGGAAGATATTTGCACATGTGGTGCTTCATGTAAATACAAACCCACACACACAATCTTACATAGAGAAACAAAGTACTTCTAAGTAGAACAAAAAATATAATGGTTATCTGAACAACAGATAAGCAAACACACACACAGACATCCATACACAGGCTAAAAGCATACACACGACATACAGCCACACACACACACATATATATACACACGCACATGAGGGATGCTGAAAAGTTCCTGGCTTTGCATAGAAGAAAATACAGGAGGATCAGTTGATTATGATTTTGTTCAACATATTCCCTTCCCAGATTCACCCACTAATTTCAGTGGTCCTTCAGCTTTTCGAAACCCTGTAAAAGAACTTGGAATGTTGGGCCACCAACCAGGCCTTTCGTGATGCCCTTAAAGCCCGTCGTATATATGTATATGTATATGTGTGTTTGTGTGTCTGTGTTTGTCCCATTAGCATTGTTTGACAACCAATGCTGGTGTGTTTATGTCCCCATAACTTAGCAGTTCGGCAAAACAGACCGATAGAATAAGTACTAGGCTTACAAAGAATAAGTCCTGGGGTCGATTTGCTCGACTAAAAGGCGGTGCCCCAGGATGGCCGCAGTCAAATAACTGAAACAAGTAAACGAGTAAAAGAGTAATAGATATCTTAAATTTTTTAATAAAATTTCACTTTCCTAAAATGGTTTTATTCTAAAGAAAGAACAAAGTCCCAGAGAATATTGACTGCAGGAGGATCTTGTACAAGGGTAGATTTTATCCAGTAGGGGTTTTGTCCAGGGGAGGAGGGATTTTGTCCTAGTACCCTCACCATCATCTGTGTGTGTGTGTGTGTGTGTGCATGCGTGTGTGTTTGTGTGTGTGAGAGTGTGTGTGTGTGTGTGAGTGTGTGTATGTGTGTGTGAGTGTGTATGTGTGTGTTTGAGTGTGTGTGTTTCTGTGTGTGCGTGTATGACAGAGAGAGTGAGAGAGTGTGTGTGTGTGTGTGTGTGTTTATCTTTGTGTTTGTGTTTGTTCCCCACCAATGAACTGCTAGGTTTCAGTGACATAAACAAACCAACACTGGTTGTCGAACAGTGGTTGGAAACAAATACAAACATCACACACACACATGGCAGGCTTCTTTC
>NC_142930.1:155948168-155960668 GCF_046866305.1 Octopus bimaculoides | reverse complement strand
TTATTTTATTTGAGCGTTGCCCTCGTCACTGACATTACGTCAAACATAGTAACCGTCGCCATGGTGGTGCAAATGTTATGACTTCAGCTTAAAAACAGCGGAAAAACGGTAACTCTCCTTATTTCACACACACACATGCAAATACGCATAATCAATGTCCTTATCATCAGCATCATTTAACGTCCACTTTTCCAAGCTTTGCATGGATCAGATGGAATTTATTGAGGCAGATTTTCTTATTTCTTTACTGCCCACAAGGGCCTACACACAGAGGGGACAAACAAGGACAGACAAACGGATTAAGCCAATTACATCGACCCCAGTGCATAACTGGTATTTATTTAATTGACTCCGAAAGGATGAAAGGCAAAGTCAACCTCGGCGGAATTTGAACTCAGAACGTAACGGCAGATGAAATACCGCTAAGCATTTCGCCCGGAGTGCTAACATTTCTTATTTCTTTGTTGCCCACAAGGGGCTAAACACAGAGGGGACAAACAAGGACAGACAAAGAGATCAAATCAATTACATCGACCCCAGTGCGCAACTGATATATAATTTATCGACCCCGAAAGGATGAAAGGCAAAGTCGACCTCGGCGGAATTTGAACACAGAACTAAGCGGCAGATGAAATACCACTAAGCATTTCGCCCGGCGTGCTAACATTTCTGCCAACTTGCCACCTTTACTCAGGCAGATTTTCTTTAGAGTCAGATGCTCTTCCGGTCACCAACCCTCACCTGTTTTCAAGTAAAGTAATATTTCCCCATTGCCAGATATGTTTCTGCAGAAAAATGATTTTAGATTTTGGCACAGCACCAGAAATTTTAAGGGAAGGTGTAAGTTTATTCACAGACCAGGCTGTGTGTTGAGTTTTTGAGCAAGACACTTTATTTCACATTGCTCCACTTGACTAAGCTGTAGAAATGAGTTGCGATGCCATTGGTGCCAAGATGTATCAGCCTTTGCTTTTTGCTTGGGTAACATTGATGGTGTAGAGAGGGGAGGCTGGTATGCATGAGCAACTGCTGGTCTTCCATAAATAACCTTGCCCAGACTTGTGCCTCAGAGGGGAACTTTCTAGGTGTAATTTCATGGTCATTTGTGACTGAAGGAGGTCTTTACTTTTACATATGTATATTTGTATTTATCTATGTATACACACACATGCACACAACTGGTTTTCATACAGTTTGCCTAAACAATTCTACTCACAAGTTATTGGTCAGTCTAGATGTATAATAGAAGATATTTGACCAATATGTCAAACACACTGGAACGGAACTTCAGCACAATATAATTGCAAAGCAAACTTCCTAACCACACACCCACATAAGTACATATATGTGTGTGTGTGTGTGTGTGTTTGTGTTCACATATGTGTATATAACTTTCTGACCACCTCTGTCCAGCCATCCCCAGGATAGACCGCTAGCCACTAAACTTTATTTTATTCTCTCTCTGTTTATTTTTCCATGTTCCTTTCTGTTGAAGAGTGTAGGCTCGAAATGTAAAATACTTTCTCACCTTCCCGAGTGTTAAACTAATACACCTGTTTGTTGTTTACACACCTGTCTTCGTCTTTTGTATTTTTTTTTTTTGTAAATTCCAACTATATAAATGTGTGTGTGTGCCTATTTTCTCGTGTTCTGTTCTGTTGACGAGCGTAGGTTCGAAATGTAAAAGACTTTCTCACCTTCCCGAGTGTTACACTAATACACCTGTCTTTTGTTTATACACCTATATATATGTACCGTATAAGCAGTTACAAGTGACCGAAACCTTTAGCAATATATTGGGATCTATTTTAAAACGGGGGCCACATTTTTCATTAATGTTTTTGGTACGGAAAGACTTTCAAACTTCGTATACTTATCTATTTTGTGTTATAGAACAGAAAAATATTTTTGTATTCGAATTTATTTCATGTAAAAAATTGTCTTATTTCGATAATTTCAACCAATCACTGACAAGTATTCAGTTGTTTACATTTACTCCTTTGGCTGATTAAGCGATGTAAAGCTTATTTAATCTCCATACCTTCGTTTTATTTGCTTTTTTCATTTTAAATTTGCTTTAACCCTAACCCTAACCCTAACCCTAACCCTAACCCTAACCCTAACCCTAGAGTTAGGGTTAGGGTTAGGGTTAATTGTTTCAGAATCGTTTGTTTATGTAGTGGGCACTTAATGTATATCGGCTGAATGGACGTCAGTGATTGGTTGAAATTACGGAAATACGACAACTTTAGCATGGAATAACTTATGGATTTCTTTTTTTTTAAAGAAGACTAAGAGAAAAAGATGTTTTATATGACACATTCTACCAGTGTTCCAAGTTTCAAAGTGTTTCGTTAATGAAAAATGTGGCCCCCGTTTTAAAAAAGATCCATATATTGTGCTTGAGAAGACCTATGAAACGAAGTGAGATCATAGTCATGGCCGATACCAGTGCCACGTAATTGGTACCCATGCCACTGGCATGTAAAAAGTACCCACTACACTCTTGGAGTGGTTGGTATTAGCAAGGGCATCTAGCTGTAGAAATCATGCCAAATCAGACTGGGACCAGCCCAAACTGTCCAACCCATGCCAGCATGGAAAATAGAGGTAAAATGAAGATGACGACGATGATGATGATGATTAACATGATACATGCAAAATACAAATATTTGTTTGTCATCATACCTTCATTAAAAAGAAATAAATAATTAATTATCACCATAGTAATTACAAAACAGAGTTCTACATTTTCCAACAAGGAGAGACTACACTAACTACAATCAACACATTTTTTGTTTTGTTATGTTTGTATATAGTTCATCGTTGTCATCTTATTTCCAAACTGATAGCAATTTGCTGTAGTTAGCTAAATGTTGACACACCTGTAAAAACGTTTTGACATTTCATTTTCTTTTTAAGATTTTTATCTTCTTAATTCCATTTCTTTGGTTTCCATGTTAAATTTGCAAACTTCTGCTTACATATGCACATACATGTGTATATATATAAATGTGTATATATACATGTGTATATGTATATATATATGTATGTATAAACACACACACACACACACACACACACACACACACACACATATATATATACAAATATAGACATATATACACACATATATACACATCTATATATACATAAATAGACACACACATATATACACACATGTACATATATACACACATATATACACATGCATATATATTTATACACAAACATGTACATATATACACGCACACATATATATACATGCATATATATATATATATATGCCCACACATATATATACACATTGTAACACAAATAGACGAACACATATACATATATAATTATATTATAGATATATATATGTGTATATATTTAAACATATTTAAATACATACATACATATATATATATGTATATATATATATATATATATATATATATATATATATATACATGTTTCTACACACACACACACATATGAATTAACATGTCTCTCTCTCTGTCCATCCCACGTTTTGCCTTAATTTTAATTAGTAAGGTGAAGAGAAAAGATGTTTATAGAAAACAAAACACACATATAGAAACAAATTTTAACGAGACAAAAAGGAATGACTAAGAAATGTGAAACAACATGTGTCAGGCATCAAAAGACAAAAGAAGAGATCGAGGAAGAACAAGATATTAATAAAAAAATATAATAATAAATGTTTTCATAAAAAAAAACACCAAATAAAAAGGAATGATTTGTATAACTATAAAGATCATTGCTGTGGTTTGTTTTACTTCTTTCTTTACTTCTTTCTTTCTTTTTTTTTTCTGTAGCCTGGTGGTATAGGCATGGGTGTGTGGTTAAGAACTTTTGCTTCTCAACCACATGGCTTCAGGTTCACACAAGCCAACCGAAAGACTGTGAGTGTATTTGGTAGATGGTAGATGGTACGTGGAAAGAAGTCGAGGCAGGGTTGGAAAGTTCCTGGCTATTAGGGTATCGTGAAAGTCCTGGTTGGAGGCCCAACCTTCCCGAGTTCTTTTACAGGGCTTAGAAAAACTGAAGAGCCATTGCAAGTATGTGAATGTGAGAAGGGAAATATGTTGAATAAAATCATAATTAACTGATCCTTCTGTACTTTCTTTTATCCAAGGCCAGGAACTTTTATATATACATATATGTATACATACATACATACATATATATATATATATATATATATATATATATATATATATATATATATATATATATAGGTGCAGGAGTGGCTGTGTGGTAAGTAGCTTGCTTACCAACCACATGGTTCCGAATTCAGTCCCACTGCATGGCACCTTGGGCAAGTGTCTTCTACTATAGCCTCGGGCCGACCAAAGCCTTGTGAGTGGATTTGGTAGACGGAAACTGAAAGACGCCCGTCGTATATATGTGTATATATATATATATATATATATATATATATATATATGTGTGTGTGTGTGTGTGTGTGTGTGCGTTTGTGTGTCTGTGTTTGTCCCCCCAACATTGCTTGACAACCGATGTTGGTGTGTTTACGTCCCTGTAACTTAGCGGTTCGGCAAAAGAGACCAATAGAATAAGTACTAGGCTTATAAAGAATAAGTCCTGGGGTCGATTTGATTAACTAAAGGTGGTGCTCCAGCATGGCCACAGTCAAATGACTGAAACAAGTAAAAGAGTAAAAGAGTAAAGAGTAATAATAATAGTAATATATATATATATATATATATATATATATATACATATATATATACATATATATGTATATATATATATATATATATATATATATACATATATATATATACATATATATATATATATATATATATATATATATATATATATATATATATATATATATATATATATATACGAGTGGGTGCTGAAAAGCTCCTGGCTTTGAGGATATTGCAAAAGGCCTGGTTGGAGGCCCAGCCCTCCGAGTTCTTTCACAGGGCTTAGAAAAACTGAAGGACTACTGTGTGTAAATCTGAGAGGGGAAAATGTTGGATAAATTCATAATTAACTAACTTTCCTGTATTTCCTTTTACCCAAAGCCAGGAACTTTACAGCATCCCCTCATATATTGGTATCATCCTCATCATCGTAATCATCATTTCCCATCTGGCTTGAGCTGGATGATTTAACAGCAAGGAAAAAGACTGTTCCAAGCTCCATTTTCTACTTTGGAATAGTTTCTACATCAGGGTGCTCCACTACCCTAATGCTAACCTCTCTACAGTGTGTAATGAGTGGTTTTTATGTGCCACCAGCATTAGCAAGACTCTCATGCAGCTTGCAAGGCTATGAACCCGGGGAGTGGAGTGGCAACTTTATTCTAGGAGATGAAAGGCAAAAAAGATGGGTAAAAGTATGAAAGAAGTGAGACCAGAGCATGATAGGTTTCATGCTGTAGAGAAGCTACACAACTGCTTCAGAAAAGAAGATAGCAATCATGAGTGAAAGAATGAGAAAGAGATGAGGTGTGTGTGTGTGTGTGTGTGTGTGTGTGTGTGTGTGTGTGTGTGTGTGCATGGGGGGAGCTAAACAGAACAGGAGAAGGCACATGGGATGGAGGAGTTACCAAAGAGGTCACAAATGTGTGGCAAAAGATTTCCAGACAATGTACATAAGATAGAAATAAGGACAATAATAAACGAATATACAGTACATGTGTTCGTTTGGCAAAAAAAGTGACCATCCCAAAATATGACAATATCTGTTTTAACGCACGATTTCACATTAGGAAACTAGCAAAACAAATTCACACCCACACACACACACACATACATACATATATATATATGTGTGTGTATGTGTATATATATATATATATATATATATATATATATATACATATATATGTATGTATAAATAATACAGAATGGGACAAGAATGCAAAACATCCAGACAGATGATACAAAGAAAACAAGGATGGGTCATTCGGAGTTTTCTTTCCTCAGTCAAGATCCAGATCATCCTTGCAATTTCAGATGGTTACATATGAAATTGTGGGATAAATAATCAGCTTAAACTGATTATTACATCCATTTTTTTTTCTGTGCCAGTATGGGTTAGACAACTACCTATTACAGAGGAATTGGTTTTTATTAGCCAGATGCCCTTCATAGTGTTAATCTTTAGATACTTTCCAAGTAAAAGAGGTTTCATTCCCATCTTCTCTGAAAGTGCCAAGCTACCAGGTGGTTTGTCGGCAGGGAAATACTGACAACAACAATAACCCTGTCCATAGTTCAGCAATTTTTCCTGAGACAGGCAGAATGTTAACATTCACACAAACACCTAGATGCGCACACACACACACACACACACACACAAACACAAACGGAAAAGAAAAGAAATGTTATTTAATTCCGAAAAAGAAACTAAAAAAGAAAGCAAACACTGACTCACTTCATTTACATTCTGTTTTAGTAAAGCGAAGAATTTTCAAAGAAATGGGGGGGTGCAAAATATTCCAGAATTACTTATTCACGCTCTCAACCAACGCATTCTACTGCGTCATCATCACCACCACCTCCACCATGTTAATCATCATCATCATCATCATCATCATCTTTACACATAGAAAGAAGGTGTTAACCGCTAGAAGCAAATTGAAAATGGAATATCTATCTATCCAGGCCCTGGAACTTCCAGACAGGAAGTTTCCTCTCCATAATAATAATATTTGTAGTTCGAAGCAATTTCTGCAATCGTTATTAATTTCGTTATTTAATATCATTAATAGTATTACTACTAATGACATTATCCCCATTATTGTTATCGTTATCATCATCATCATCATCATCATCATCATCATCATCATCATCATCATCATCATCATCATCATCATCCTCATGAATATCATCATCATCATCATCATTAAAGGTTATGTCATCACTAAAATTTTAGAAACAAAATAGATAAAAAATGCAGTTGCGCACTACCACCATCACCACTTCTACCACCACCACTACTACCACCACCACCACTACTGCTGCTGCTGCTACTACAACTACTACTACTACTACTACTACTACTACTATTGCTACTACTACTACTACTACTACTACTACTACTACTACTACTACTACCACTAGCACCAGCACAAGAAGCAGCACCACACCACCACCACCACCACCACTGC
The DNA here is from genome assembly GCF_046866305.1 of Octopus bimaculoides. Classification (NCBI taxonomy): domain Eukaryota; kingdom Metazoa; phylum Mollusca; class Cephalopoda; order Octopoda; family Octopodidae; genus Octopus; species Octopus bimaculoides. The sequence continues at coordinate 155,953,509 of NC_142930.1, read as the reverse complement.
CACCACCACCACTACTGCCACCACCACTACTTCCACCACCACTACTGCCACCACCACCACCACCGCTACTGCTACTACTACTATTACTACTACTAGCACCAGCAGAAGAAGCAACACCATACAACCACCACCATCACCACTACCACTACAACTACTACTACTACTACTACTACTACTACTACTACTACTACTACTACTACTACTACTACCAGCATCAGCACAAGAAGCACCACCACCACTACTACCAACATCACCATCACTACTATCGCTAACACTACCACCGCCGCCGCTACCACCACCACTACCTCTGCCACCACTACAGTTCCTACTACAACCAGAGTGCAATTTCAGAAAGTCAATAAAATTACGTAAGAAACCCTTGGGGGAAATTGTAAAATTCTTTGAATATCAAGCGATTATTACCATACATCTCATTCAAAGAATTAATATGAAATATTTCAATGTGGAAAGAAGGAGAATGAAGGAGAAAGAAAGAAAGAAAGGGGGGGGGGGGAAGTAAATAAACAAAAGGAATAAATAAGTAAATAATAAAATAAAAACAAAAAAAAACCTTTTTTGTTTGTATCTTTTTTTTTTTTTGTAAAAGCAACGTGAATGGCAAATACAGCACAATAAAATAAAATGAAAATTATTAAAGTCCCATTAGCTACAAATGTCAGAATGGCCTAGTCAGGAAGGCATCAGTTGCTCAGAAAAAAAAAAAAAAAAACCCCACAAAAACCCCAAAACCCGATAACATAAACAAATAAATAAAAGCAGAATATAATAAATAATAATAAAAACATGCATATATTTATATATATATATATATATATATATATATACACATATATAAAAAAAAAATATGAAAAGAATTCCATTTTAGTTTTGCGAAAGAGATTCTATGCTGCTAGTTCATATGAATGTATTCAATTCAGATTACTACATCAATATTTTTGTGTTTTTTCTTTTCTTTATTATGTATAATTATTTAGTTATTATTATCATTATCATTATTATTATTATTATTATTATCCTCATCATCATCATCATCTTCCTATATTCTTTAGGATAAAAATGCAAAACATTTAAATTGCATTAGTTTTTCCCCTCACATTCTGTTTACATTAATATATATATTTCATACGCATGTACGTGTGTGTGTGTGTGCGTGTGCATGCATGTGTGTGTGTGTGTAAAAAGAAGAGGAAGAAGAAAAAGAAAATTATGACATTGAATTATTTACATAAAATATATTCACACGATAAAATAATACACTTCCAGCCGGATAGTACACATTATTATTATTATCATTATTATTATTATTATTATTATTATTATTATTATTATTATTATTTCAAATGCATTTCATTACCAGAAAACACCCGGAGCTTTAGACTAAAAGACATGAATCATGAGGTCAGCATAATAGGCAGGGATTCCAGAGGAATCTTCCACGACATCCCCACCCCACTCCTTGCAGGTCCTGCTTTGTGAAAAATAATTTACACTTTCCGTTAAAGCACTTATATCTTTACCACATTGCACTCGTGCAAAACAAAATTCCTACACAACCACCCCCAAACACACACACACGCACACTCTCTCTCTCTCTCTCTCCATGCTAAACAGTTCTTTTCCATTCAATATGCCGCCTCTGAGGGCGGCGAGCTGGCAGAAACGTTAGCAGGCCGGGCGAAATGCTTATGGGTATTTCGTCTGCCGCTACGTTCTGAGTTCAAATTCCACCGAGGTCGACTTTGCCTTTCATTCTTTAGGGGTCGATAAATTAAGTACCAGTTACGCACTGAGGTTGATGTAATCGACTTAATCCCTTTGTCTGTCCTTGTTTGTCTCCTCTATGTCCTTATTTGTTTCCTCTATGTCCTTGTTTGTCCCCCCTCTGAAGGGGACCCCAGTGTTTCACTGGTACTTAATTTATCAACCCCAAATGGATGAAAGGCAAAGGTGACCTTGGCAGAATTTGAACTCAGAACACAAAGACAGATGAAATGCCATTGAGCATTCTGCCTGGTGTGCTAATGGTTCTGCCAATTTTTCTCCTATATATTACAAGCTATTATTTATGAAAACTTCCTGGCTTTAAGGGTGTCGCGAAAGGCCTGGCTGGAGGTCCAACCTTCCGAATTCTTTTACAGGGCTTAGGAAAACTGAAGGACTGCTACAATAAGTGTGTGAATCTGAGAGGGGAATATGTTTGAGTAAAATCATAATTAACTAAGCCACTTGTATTTTCTTTTAGCCAAAGTTAGGAACAATTCAACACCCCATCGTGTGTGTGTGTGTGTGTGTGTGTGTGTATACATCATCATCATCATCGTTTAACGTCCGCTTTCCATGCTAGCATGGGTTGGACGATTTGACTGAGGACTGGCAAGCCAGAAGGCTGCACCAGGCTCCAATCTGATTTGGCAGAGTTTCTACAGCTGGATACCCTTCCTAACGCCAACCGGGGCTGAAAAGTTCCTGGCTTGAAGGGTACTGTGAAAGTCCAGGTTGGAGGCCCAGCCTTCCGATTTCTTTTACAGGGCTTAAAAGAACTGAAGGACTGCTACAATAAGTGAGTGAATGTGAGAAGGGAATATGGTTCAATAAAATCATAGTTCACTGAGTCTCCTGTATTTTCTTTTACCAAAAGCCAGGAACTTTCCAGCACCCTTTCAGATATATCAGGATTGACATGTGACATTACACTGTAGAACATCAGATAACAATATTTCACAGTATTCTGTTTGTTCACTCAATTTTCTAATAAGTACTTTAGCTATTAGCAACAGAGGCAGCCATTGTGATAAATATTAATTCACGCATTCAACATAATTTGGATGTGCTATTAAGAATGCCGCAGGCCGCAGTAACATCTATACAAGATTTCTCAGGACAATTACTGGTGTCCTTAACACATCCAAATTAAGTTGGATGTGCAAATTAATATCTGTTACAAAAGCTGCTTCTGTGGCTTAATAGCTAATGTATGCACAGTCCACCAGCTTTTTGCGACACCAATGACTGTTCATTCAGCGTTAAACCATATTGGTTTGACAGACTTTCAATCTGGAATCCGTTGCTTGAGTGTCTGTTGCTGATGAAATACAAATTATGCTGGAATCACATGATACAACCGTCTCATCTATCAGTGTTGATAACATTTCATCTACCAATGTAATCTGTACTTTTTAGCACCTAATATCTTTGTGAAATGATTTCTCAAGATGATTCCAAGTTAAGCTGGATGTGCAGATAACAAATAAGTACTTCCTTTGGCTGCTGGCTTGAACCTTCAACCCCTGATGGAATCGTAGGAAAGCAATCAAAATATAATGTATGCCACCCTTTTTTTCACTCACTATGTGTATGTCTCTAATAATGATTTCCCTGTCTATTCTTCGAAGCTTCAGAGGAATTCTTTGGGGTTTGAATAATTCACCTCTGGAAACATGGGTGTCTTGCTCAACATCCTTAAACAACCCAGGACCTTTTGAGCAGGATGGGCTACTCGACCTCAAGAAAATTCTAACTGGGCCCCACCTGCAAGGTCATGCGCTGTATATCTTGATATGAGATCGCCATATCGGGCACATATGGTTGAGATGTAAATGCCTGGTGTACCCTTGTCAGACGGGTAGTCATGATGGGTATACTGGGCTTCGTATATTTGTATCCCAATGTCACTTTGATGACATGCACTGCTCTCTCACTCAATAATAATAATAAAAAAAAAATAATAATAATAATAGTAATAATAACAATAATAATAATAATAACAATAATAACGATAATAATAAGTTCAAAAGGTAGTGCTCATGGGAACTGCCCATATCCTACGTAAAATACTGTCTATGTGATCTCAAATTTAAAAACAAACATAATTTTCTTATGGTTTCTTAGACATTCTCTAGAAAAACACTACGTACAAATCCAAATATATGGTACCCTAGGCATAACACCTACATGAATTTCTAACTTGTTGTCTCTTGAGGTCTCTGGGTGAGACTTGGATCCAACTTGTACAAATGCAAAACAAAAGTTAAACATAAAATAATAATAATAATAATAGTAATAATAATAATAATAGTTTTCTTTCTTTGCCACAAGGGCAAAGGATGAGGGGCCAATACAAAAACAGACATAAAGTGTAGGGTTTACATATAAGGAAATGATTAAAAAATATATAAATAAATAAAAAGGAAAGAAAGAAAGTGAGTATGCATGGTATACATTGAAAGAGAAGGGAGAAATGCATAGCATACAAAGGTTTAAAAAAAAGTGGCAGGGAGGATGATGGAGGTGTGGCCCTCCCGATACAAGAAGGCGTCTTGGGATAACCGAGGGACCCCACTGTCCGAGATTTCCCCGAAATCCCAGGAAGCAAGAACCCTCTGCAAATCCTTTTCTCCAACTCACAGGTTTACACCTAGAGAGGTACCATCCACTCTGGTCATTTTCGCAACTATTACTCACATTTCAATAAACTCACTCAAGCACAGCACTTCTCTCTCCACTCTCAATTTCCTTTCCAAGTGAAAATAATAATAATACCAAGAGCATTCAGAGAGTGCACACCTCTGCCAAGGCCTACATCTGCTCAACGGTTAGCCAGAGATGATTTTTAAAATGAGAATATCTGAAATAAACTCAACTGCTCTCACAAACAAGAATACTAAAAATGAACCCGTCTGCTCTCAAAAATTAAGCAAAAAACCCAGAAAAATAATCCAGAATCCTTGTCCAGTACCAGATCAATCCCAAAATCTAATCAGTTTATGCCAGTCACGAGGCCAAACATCCCTGAAAGTTTCATCCGAATCCATCCAGCTGTTCTTGAGATATCTTGTCCACAGACAAACAAACAAACCTGACCAAAAACAATAATAATGGTTTCAAATATTTCTACAGGGGAGAAAAATTTGAGGGGAGCGGCTAAGTTGATTACATTGACTCCAATATTCAACTGGTCCTTATTCTATTGACCTTGAAAAAGGATGAAACACAAAGTAGACCTTGGTGGAATTTGAACTCAGAATGTAAAGACGGTAGAAATTTCGCTAAGCACTTTGCCAGGCATGCTAACGATTTAGCCAGCTCACCACCCACCACTGTCATCTAATAACGATAATAATAATAACAACAATAATAACAATAATGATGATGTTAATTGTTGTTGGCACTCCGTCGCTTACGACGTCGAGGGTTCCAGTTGATCCGATCAGCGGAACAGCCTGCTCATGAAATTAACGTGCAAGTGGCTGAGCACTCCACAGACACGTGTACCCTTAACGTAGTTCTCGGGGGATATTCAGCGTGACACAGTGTGACAAGG
>NC_142930.1:155903168-155943168 GCF_046866305.1 Octopus bimaculoides | reverse complement strand
TTGAAACAAAAGTATTGGAACATTTCAATAAGAAAAACAGCTGAAGTTATCTCAAACAAGAATTCTGTCTTTATTTATTATTTACTTCCAGGTTTTTCTGAGATAGTGTAAACAGCATAAATAAAATCTTGTTGCAGTAGAAACTTATGTAATATAAATAGTTGGCATTGAGCTATAAAATTCTGCTTGAAGCACAGTTTGTTTTATTATTTTATTTATTTAATTTTTGTTTCTTTCTTTTTTTTCCCTCCTGAACTAATGCTAACAAAGCAGAGAGAGAGAGAGAGGGGGGGCGGATAAATTACATAAAAATAAATACAAAAAAAATGCTACAGAGAAAGTTTTATACAAAAATATTTTATGATCAAATATTGCAAAATATAATGGTAAGAAAATTGAATGTTTTTATCTTGCTTGTTATTTTAATATGCTATTATTTTTAATTTCAGTGATTTAATATCTATTTTCCATAACAGAATTGCTTGGATAGTTCAGCAAATTTTGATATTATTGGATAAAATATCGAAAGAAAAAAAAAACAGAGAAAAACAAATAAATGATTCTACAGAGAGAGAGAGAGAGAGAGAGAGAGGTCTTCCATCGAATACAACTACTCAATGAAAACAAACCAATAAAAAAGAGCCTTTATGTGGATGTTGTAACTCCCAGAAATAACAACCAAATCTCTTTGAAATCGCACAATACGATCTAAAGCTTTCCATTACCATACTTTTATTAAAAAACATTGTCTTTAATCTAATTAGTTTTTGAGAATAATGAAGAATTTAAGAAAACAATTTTGCTATTATTAATTTTTTAGAACATCAATTAACATGAGATTTTAATGGGATGATTAATTAAGATTGTCTTAAAACAGGATGGCCTCTTAAACCAAAGGTGATTTCAGGTGGGTTGTTACCAAAAGGGTTACATAGGACGCAACGGGTAGAATTGTTTTAAATAACCCTAACATGATATAATGATCACAACTGAAATACCTTTGACCAGGGACAACCTGGACTAAACAATTACAGCTGTAAAAGTAACAGAAACTTAATGAAGAATTTGAGGTTGAATCCATTTTCTTAACTTCAAGTCAAAAACCAATTTATTCCCATGGCATTTCTGCTGCAGAGGACATCTTTTCACTCCACCTCATCTTGAACCCAGAAAAGTCAGGTACAGAATTAAATATCAGTGTAACCTTAACTCAAATGCTTTATTGGGCTTGGAAATCCTAATGGCCCCCCATAATGTCCAGTTCTTGTAGTGTAATTGCTTGTGAGCCTCAATGACCTTGAGAGCTTTGCTAGTAGAGCGCAAGTGCCTGATAGGGTCTCCCATGCTGAACAGGTCAAAGGACAGAGGCCACACTAATATGGAGCGTCTTTTTGCCAGAGGTAAAAAGGGGGTTTATGTAGGGCCAACACAATTCCCTAGGCAAAGGCAGGGTTACTGAAGTATTGATGGCAATTCAAAAATTAACATGGCTTGGGAGAAGAAAGACAGAAAAGACAACCCAGAGTTGACAACAGTGGAAAAAAAAAGTCATTATCTGGCTCAAATATTCCAGTTGTTTTATGTTCAAACTGGCAAGATCTCGCCTCTCACACTTTCCCTACAATGTCATTCTAAAAATAAACAAACACACCATCGAAATCGCAAAGCTACAAGATAATGTATGATTAATTCCAAAATGTGAATAGATAAGCATCACATCTGACAGAATAATCTGAACACGACTAGATTTGCTTCATAATCTGCCAGAAGCCCACAAACCTTCCTCACAGGGCAAGAACTGTAGGGGGCCTTGATTTGGCTCTTAACCACTCAGCTATGCGCATGTAATAATGAGTTATTATGTAACCAGTAACAGTAACAGGTTTCTATCAGCTATTGATGGTACCGGTTCTGATTTGATCCAAGTAATTTTTTACTTTTCTTTGTTTCAGTCACTGGACTTCAGCCGTGCTTTGGCACTGCTTTCAAAGATTTAGTCAAGCAAATTGACTCCAGTCTGGTACTTTTCTATCAGTTTTTTTTGCCAAATAGCTAAGTTAAGGGAGCTGCTAAGTTACAGAGACGTAAGCGAACGGTGGTTGCCATATGATGTGTGTGTAAGGGCACACGCACACACACACACACACATGATGAGTTTTCACACAGTTTCCTTATTTCGTTATTGCCCACAAGGGGCTAAACATAGAGGGGACAAACAAGGATGGACAAAGGGATCAAGTTGATTACATCGACCCCATTGCGTAACTGGTACTTAATTTATCGACCCCGAAAGGATGAAAGGCAAAGTCGACCTTGGCGGAATTTGAACCCAGAACGAAACGGCAGACGAAATACCGCTAAGGATTTCGCCCGGCGTGCTAACGATTCTGCCAGCTCGCCGCTTCCACACAGTTTCCGCCTACCAAATTCCCTCACAAGGCATTGGTGGACTAGGAGCTTCAGAAGACACTAGCTCAAGATGGGACTGAACCTGAAACCATGTAGTTAGAATAAAGTAAGCCTTTTAACCACACAGCCATGCCTGCACCGAATTTCACCTGAAAATATTCCAAATAATGAACTAAGATGTTTGAGTTTTGAAGATTCCGATAATATGGCATCCGGTGCCTTAAATAAATCTTAACTCAGGCCAATCTAAACATTAAGACAAGCTTTATGAAAAAAAATCAATGGGAAAGAGAAAATTTTTAGACTAAATCTTTACACAGAACAACAATAAAAATCTCTGTGGAATTATTTGATAGATATCAGATACAAACAATTGCAATACAAACAAAATGGAGACTAACAAATGGTAAATAAGAACAATATCAATTATAATAGGTATACTTGATAAGAACCTACTTCAGCTGATATAATGTCTTCTATGTTTTAGTATGGAGGGGCCAGTAATTTTAAAGGGAGGGAGAATTACATTGACTCCAATGCTTAGCTGACCTAGTCAACCCCAGTTCCTTTTCTTGATGGTGGGGTTTCAAGAGGTTACTAGTTCCCATTACTACATAAAGACAGATGAAATGCTGCTTAGCATGCTTTGTCCAGCATTCTACCAATTCTGCCAGCTCAACACTTAATAGCAAGAGCAACAACAACAAAGGAGTTTCATAGAAGCCACACAATATGCTAAAAAGAGCAGCCAAATTTCTCCTAAAAAACCACGTCAAATGTAGTCCCTGACAGCAAAACGATGTGATGGTCATGCTTGGCATGCCTTTACTCATAGACAAGCTCGATAAGCGCTGAACTTGGGCTATACAACAACAACAAATGCAAGGATAGTTAATTCAGTCAAATCTGTCTCCCCATCACCACCACCACCAAAACCACCACCACCACCACCACCACTACCACCACCACTACCACCACCACCACTACCACCAAAACCACCACCACCACCACCACCACCACTGCCGCCGCCACCAATATTTGGCCTAGTGCCCTGTAAAGAAAAGGAATAGAATAGAAAACAATTAAAATGGTAACGAGATATTGTAAATACTAGGTAATTAAGTCACTAGGGTGGGGGGGGGGAAGAGGAGAGAGAGACAGACAGACAGATATGTATATATATGTGTGAGTGTGTGTGTGTGTGCGTGCGTGTGTGTGTAATTGAGAGGGAGGTGAACTGAAATGAAGGAGAGAAAAGAGAAACCTTTGAACGTTGAAAAGATATCAAGTTTGAGAGGAAGAAGAAGAAAAAGAGAAAGAAAGAAAGAAAAACAAACAGATCAGAAAGAAAGAAAGAAAGAAAGAAAGAAAGAAAGAAAGAAAGAAAGAAAGAAAGAAAGAAATAGAGAAAGAAAGAAAAATCTGTCAACAAGGAGAAGGAAAATAAACAGGAGAGAAAAGGAGAAACAAGCAGAGAGAATGAGAGACAATGAGAGAGAGAGAGAGAGAGAGAGAGAGAGAGAGAGAGGGTGTGTGTGTGAGAAGACAGACAGACAGATAGATAAGAGAAAGACATAAAAGAAAAAAAAATTAGAGCAAGGAAGTGAAAGAAAACAAACTGATAAAGAGGCATAAACATACATCTCCCTTTCTCTCAACACACACACACACACACACACACACACACACATATATATATATATATATATATATATATATATATATGTATGTATGTATGTATATATATATATATGTGTATATATATATGTATATATATATATATGTATATATATATATATATATATATATGTGTGTGTGCATGTATGTATATATGTGTGTGTGTATATATATATATATATATGCCTGTGTGTGTGTATATATAATATATACATACACATGCTCATACACACACACACACACACACACAGAGATAGAAAGTGATAAAGATATATTCTCTTGTCTTTGAATTCAGCCTATATGCTAGAGACCAGAGTATATTGTATCCCTACTAATTACTTTGTCTGTGGATGCCACAAAGACCATCTAGTCATCCTGGGGTGGGGGTGGGCTTGCTTTGTGAGTCTACAGATGGTTAGTGAGGCCAATCTGTGCCCCAAAGAGTCTTTGACAGTGTGGGCAGGGAATGGTAGCGCCTGCTACAGGGTTGTTAGCTCTGTTCTTCCTGGCTTGTCTACTGTCTTCAGGAGCAGCGTTCCTATTGGTCACGCATGTGTTGGCACCCTTGTGGACAGCTGATCACCACCTTTCTCTGTCTAGAGCAGACTGCTCCCAAGTTGCATGGTCGATGTTGAATGCTTTCAGTGAGGCTTTCAGCTTGTCCTTAAAGTGCTTCTTCTGGTCGCATTGTGAGCCACTTTCCCTTTTGCAGTTCGACAAGCGAGCTAGGTGCCCTGCCCAGCAAAGTTGAGACTGCATCAAGATGGTATGGATGCTGGGCAGGTTAGCACGTATTAGTACCTTGGTGTCTAGGATACTGTCCTGCCACTTTTCTGAGGTATATTGTATGAAAGTGGTTCAGCTTCCTGGCATGATGCCGGTGGACCGTCCAGGACTCGCAGCCGTAAAGCAACGTTGTGAGAACAACAGCCCGGCACACCTTGATCTTTGTCATGATGGTGATACCCCTCCTGTTTCAGACAGTCTTGCATAGCCTGCCGAAGTCTAATCCCACACTCATTGCTTGTGAAGCCATCCCAGTGGTATATAAGACAGATAAAGAGATAAATAGATAGACAGACAGACAGATAGATAGATAGATAGATAGATAGATAGATAGATAGATAGATAGAGAGAGAGAGAGAGAGAGAGAGAGAGCGAGAAAGACAGACAGTCAGTGTGTGTGTGTTTATGCATGTTAGTGTGTATATATGTATTTGTACCACTGAGTATGTTTGTGAGTGTATGCATATTGCATATAAAAGTGTGCATCGATATGCATGCATGTGTGTGTGCATGTGAGTGTGTGTGTGTGTGTGTGTGTGTGCCAGTCCATGTGTCACTGTATGGCTTGTGCTTGCAAGGGAAGATATGGAAACCATACCAATTAAACAAGTTCTCTTTTTGAGTAGTAGTAGCAGCAGCAGCAGCAGCAGTAGTAGTAGTATTAGTAGTAGTAGTATTAGTAGTAGTAGTAGTAGTAGTAGGTGGTGGTGGTGGTGCCAGTGGCTGTCACTAGCAAAAATATTTACAGTTCACACAGTTGATCACTGTACACACACACAAAAACACACACACACTCACACACACACACACACACACACTCACACACACACACGCTCACACACACACACGCACAAACACACACACGTGCATACACACAAAAATACACACAAGCAACTGAAATGCCAAGTCAATCAGAGTGTGTGTGTGTGCATGTGTTTGCATATGTGTGTGTATGTGCACGTGTGTATGTGTGTGTGTATGGCAGATGTGCTTATGTTTCAATGTGTACATGTACCTTGGCTATGTTGTTGTCTGTAGCAACCTCATTCTAAGGAATATGGTGTGACTTTATATTTTCCATATGTTGCAAGTCTATATATCAGGTCAGTGTATTTTCTAATGCGAAACAATGTCATCACTGTTAACACACAAATAATAGTGTGCCCTTAAAATATACACACCCACTGTCATAAATAGCTAGAAAGAAAAAAAAAGTGGGGTCACTTGAGACCCTTACCATGGAATACTTATCTATCTCCCACCTGGGACTGCATGCTGCTAATAACAGTCATAAACATCCTGTACTAACATTAATGGTGAGTCATGTAACTCACTGGTCTACTGCTTCTTTGGCACCATGGACTGTGGCCATACTGGGGCACTGTCTTGAACAGTTGTCAGTCGGACAAATTGGCTTCAGGGGTTTTTTTTTTTTTTTTGGAGCCTTGTACTTATTTTATTGATCTCTTGTAGCCGGACCACTAAGCTTACAGAGAGGTAAACATAGACACACTGACACCGGCTGTCGAGCAGTGGTAGGGGACAAACAGACACAAACATACACAAATATATATATATATATATATATATATATATATATATATATATATATATATATATATCATCATCATCATCATCATCATCGTCCGCTTTCCATGCTAGCATGGGTTGGATGACTTGACTGAGGACTGGTGAAACCGGATGGCAACACCAGGCTCCAATCTAAATTTGGCAGAGTTTCTACAGCTAGATGCCCTTCCTAACGCCAACCACTCACATATATATATATATATATATATATATATATATATATATATATATATATATATATATATATATATATATATACATATACATATATATATATATATTTATATATATATATATATATATATACATATATATATATATATATATATATATATATATATATATACATGCATATATATATACATATATACATGCACACACACACACACATATATATATATAACAAGAGTACTCGTTTTGTTGAGCCTGGTCAAAAGGGCCTATTCATTATATATAAATATATATATCTATATATCTATATATATATATATATATATATATATATATACACGCACACACACGATGGGCTTCTTTCAGTTTCCCTCTACCAAATCCACTCACAAGGCATTAGTCAGCCTAAGGCTATAGTAGAAGACACTTGTCCAAGGTGCCACACAGCAGGACTGAACCTGGGACCAGGTGGTTGGGAAACAACTTTCTTGCCACACAGCCACGCTTAAAAAAAAAAAAAATAAGGGAGACATTGAATCCTTCAACCAGAGTGGACTATTTTCTCGGGTGTCAGAGGACTCCAGCAGCGAAGGAATGGTCACGGCTGGAGTGTCTTTGAATATAGTTCAGCTTGACAAGAGCCAACAAGAGACTGAATTACAACAACAACAACAAAAACCACACACAAACTACTAAACTACTAAACATTTTCAGTCTATGGTTTCCTGGAAAGATGAACGATTGTTTTTTCCAAATATAAATTCAATACAGTATTGATATAGAAACCATAAACAAACTAAGCAGATCACTGACTAAACATTGAAAAATAAACAAAAAAAAAACAAACATTTTTTTAAAGATTTCCAATAAGTTTTGTCATGTATTCCTCCCTCCGCTACTTCCCAGCAATTAAAAATATACATTTAGACATTTACATTCCTTTCTTATATACTATCAATTATTTTGTTGACTTCTAGAAAGTGTCTGATATCATCATCATCATTATCATCATCGTTTAACGTCCGCTTTCCATGCTAGCATGGGTTGGACGATTTGACTGGGGGACTGGCAAATCAGATGGCTACACCAGACTCCAATCTGATCTGGCAGAGTTTCTACAGCTGGATGCCCTTCCTAACGCCAAGCACTCCGAGAGTGTAGTGGGTGCCTTTTACGAGCCACCGGCACGAGGGCCAGTCTGGCGGTACTGGCAACAGCCATGCTCAAATGATGTTTTTTTTTACGTGAGAGAGAAGGAGACACAGGTAGATTGTGTGTGTGTGTGTGTGTGTGTGTGTATGTGTGTGTGTTCTTCATTCCCTCTATAATATTCCCAGCTGCAGATGTAGTGACAGCATCATTTCTTCATCTGCACGTGATGGCCTACTTGAAACCTTTGCTGTCAGTTTAATACATTCACGAAAGAGACTATAATGAAGCCCTAAAATAAATTACAATTTCACTTTGTATGACTTCACAGGTTGCTTTGCTCTTTGGTTTTGTGTGTTGCTTTTCTCCACCCCCCCCCACCCCCGGTAAACATATTTCTTTAACTCCATTAAGACCACTGATGACAACAATGACAACAACAACTTCACTGCCACTACCACCACAATCCCCCCCCCCTCGACTGAAGGGAAAAACCAGGTATCAAGTGTCAGATGACATCTTTTTATTTAGCAATAAGTTTCATCCATACAAACACACACAAACACACACATAGACAACACACCTCACACCTATATATATATATATATACATAAATGCATACATGCAAATATATACATGCCTATAGATACATATATATATATATATATATATATATATATATATATATATATATATACATATCTATCTATCTATCTATCTATATATATATATATATATATATATATATATATATATATATATATATATATATATAGGCCTCGTCCAACCCATGCTAGCATGGAAAGCGGACGTTAAACGATGATGATGATGATGATGATGATGATATACATATATATATATATATATATATATATATATATATACATATATATATATATATATATATATGTATATACGTACACACATACATGTGTGTATATATGTATATATACAAACATACAACACACATATATATATATACACGTATACATGCACACACACTCATATATATATATACTCACACATACACATTCATATATATATATACACACACACACATACATATACATGTACACACACATACATATACATATTATATATATATATATATGTATATACTCACACATATATAGTCATATACATACATATATATGCACACATACATATTCATATACATATATATACACACACATACATATTCATATATATATATATATATATATATATATAGAGAGAGAGAGAGAGAGAGAGGCACACCTACATATTTATATGTATATATATATACACACACAAAAATACATAAATATACGTATACATACACATACATATAAATACACTAATGCATGTATGCACACACACACACACACACACACACACACGAAATAACTTTCTAAACAGCTGTTTCAGATATTTGCATTGTGTTTATCCCATTGAAATGCAAATACCATTAAATATATTGGAAAAGAAAAAAAGGAAAAAAAAAATAACTGGCCATTAAGTAAGAGCTGTATCTTTCGCATATAACTGAAGGCCACCAAGGCTTGCACGTTTTTACAAAGCAGTTTTGAAAATAAAGATGATGAACATCCATCCAGAATCACAAGAAATTTCACTTCATCTTTAATCTTTTTATATTTGACTGGTTTCACTCAATGACCTGCAACCATGCTGGCACACTTCCTCGAGGGATTTTAGTCAAACAAATTGATCCTGGTAATTTTTTTAGAAATCTAGTACTTATTTTCATCATCATCATCGTTTAGCATCTGCTTTCCATGCTAGCATGGGTCGGACGATTTGACTGAGGACTGGCGAACCGGATGGCTACACCAGGCTCCAATCTGATTTGGCAGAGTTTCTACAGCTGGATGCCCTTCCTAACGCCAACCACTCCGAGAGTGTAGTGGGTGCTTTTACGATCCACTGGCACGAAGGCCAGTCAGGAGGTACTGGCAACAACCACGCTCGAAATGGTGTATTTTACGTGCCACCTGCACAGGAGCCAGTCCAGCTTTACTGGCAATGAACTCACTTGAATGTCTTTTCACGTGCCACTTGCACAAGTGCCAGGAAGGCAACGTTGGTATCAATCATGCTCTAATGGTGCTATTGACGTGCCACCGGCACGGAAGCCAGACAGCTGGTGCTCTGGCAACGATCACGCTCGGATGGTGCTTTTAGTGATCTACTGGTACAGGTGCCATCACGATTTCGCTTTCGCTAGCCCCTGGTTTATATTGCTGAACTGCTAAGTTACAGAGATGTAAATAAACTAGTATCCAGCTGTAAAAACCATGCCAAAACAGACAGCAAAGCATGGTGCAGTTTTCTGTCAAACTCCTTTCAGATCCTGTCAAACTGTCCAACCCATGTCAGTATGGAAAGCAGACATTAAATAATGATGGTGATGACTGAGAGAAAATAACCCATGATACAGAAAATAACCCATGATACAACAAAAATAACTACTATTTCTAATTGGAGGTGTTACTGCTTAGACCTCCCTCCCCCCCTTCGGTTATGACTGACCATGGGATTGCATCTAGAAAGTTACGCTCCCAAGCACAACTCCTGGCAAGGTTGTTTATGGAAGACTAGCAGTCACCCATGCATACCGGCCTCCCCTCTCCATGCCATCGATGTTATCCAAGGGAAAGGCAAAGGGGCCGATACAGCTTGGCACCTGTGACGTCGCAACTTACTTCTACAGGGTGTCCACAAAGTTTGGGTACATGGGGATTAACACATTAAGAAATTATTATTTTTTATATTTAATTGTTTATGTTATGATTTTATTTACTTCATGTACCCACATGGGTATTAACACATGCTTTAAGATATTATTATTTCTTATATTTAATTGTTCATGTTATGGAGCCTGGTGTCGCCTCCTGGTCCACTAGTCCTCAGTCAAATCGTCCAACCCATGCTAGCATGGAAAGTGGACGTTAAACGACGACGACGACGATGATGATGATGAGGATGATTTTATTTACTCCATGTACCCAGACCTTGTGGACACCCTGTACAGCTGAGTGAACTGGAGCAACGTGAAAATGAAAAAATAAAGTGTCTTGCTCAAGAACACAACACGCAGCCCGGTCGGTGATTCGAACTCACAACCTCACGATCGTAAGCTCAATGCTCTAACCACTCAGCCATGCGTCTTCACAGTTTGAGGTGATTATGAGCATGGCCGTTGCCAATATCGCCTGACTGGCCTTCATGCCGGTGGCACGTAAAAGCACCTACTACACTCTCGGAGTGGTTGGCGTTAGGAAGGGCATCCAGCTGTAGAAACATTGCCAGATCAGATTGGAGCCTGGTGTAGCCTTCTGGCTTGCCAGTCCTCAGTCAAATCGTCCAACCCATGCTAGCATGGATAGCGGACGTTAAACGACGATGATGATGATTTTGATATTTAAACTAAAACACATCTTACTGTCATGTAAGAACTTTTCAAGTCGCACTCCAGGCAACCAGCTTCTTAATCACAGAGCTGTTCGTTTACTAAATCCAGCTAAAATCTTAATTATTATCTATTAATTAATAGATAACAGGAATACGTAAGCTGTGTATTTCATTTGAAATATCACAATGGAAGGGCTCTAAATAATTGCAAAACTGTATTTATTAGATATTAAGTTCATTCTCCAGAGCTAGATACCCATTTAATGGTTTATGCTAGATAGGTTATTAATCCTTGATATCAGGTATCACCACACGCAGAAGCAATAACAATAAATGAAACCTTTTAACTCGAGGTTATCCGATGCAAAAATATCAACCAGATGAAATTGGTCAAAGAGAGAAGAGGAACAATGTCCAAATATATGAAATTTCATAATGACCACGATATCATCTACGGCAGCAATTCTATGTATAAAGAAGCAGAGAGTGTTTGATATCAATCTGGTTTCAATAAATTTTGTATCCGGTTCCAGGAGATAAAAGACCACCGCTAAATAAATGAAGTAACAATGAAAATAGCACTGGGTGGTAAAGTTAACCCCGTGCTTGGTTTGACACCACCACCTGGCCATAGTGTGTGTCCAGCAAGCTAGGCTCCTAGTTAGTGAACGACTCCCTTTCTATCCAGCAGTCTTAAATAAGGTTCTGTAAAGGGCCTTGAGCACTGCATTTCTAATTAAACTATTTAAAAAATATAATAATAATAATAATAATAATAATAATAATAATAATAATAATAATAATGATGATGATAATAATAATTAATTCGTTTTATTGGCCACAAGGGCTAATATCAATTAAAAACATGTAAGGACAAAACCTTTTGTAACCTTCGTCCTGTCTTTGTCCTTACATGTTTTTAATTGATATTAGCCCTTGTGGCCAATAAAACGAAATAATAATGATAATAATAATAATGATAATTATAATAATAATAATAATAATAATAATAATGATGTATAATAAAAAAATATTCAGACAAATACATAACAAAAACACCAGGACTTACAAGTATATATAACATACAGAAAATTGCACTACTGGGCACTGCACACATCCTACGCAAAACACTTTGAATACAGTATCCATAAGTGCATCACAGCAAACCACAGCACATACCCAAGGTGCACAGAGCTGCGCTCGGTAGTGAAGTGAAAGCATGTTATAAAAAAAACTACTGAATAATAATAATAATAATAATAATAATAATAATAATAATAGTAATGATGATGAGGAGGAGGAGGAGGATTTCATATATTTGCCACAAGGGCAAGGGAGACAATGTAAAGACAGACTTAAAGTGTGGGGGTTCAAGCATAATGAAATGATAAAAAAAAAAAGGGAAAGAAAGAAAGAAAGAAATTAAATACATTATTTACATTATTTACATTCGACGGATATTTGTCCTCAACTTGTTTGTTGTTAACACAACGTTTCAGCTGATATACCTTCCAGCCATCTTCAGGTGTCTTGCGGAAATTTCGAACCTGGGTTTCCCAAGACACCTGATGAAGGCTGGAGGGTATATCAGCCGAAGCATTATGTAAAACAACAGACAAGATGAGGACAAACATCCTTCAAATGTAAATAATGTAAATAGTGTACATAATTCTTCATCTCTTAAATATAGAACAGAAATTAAATATATACAATATACACTGAAAAAAGAAGAGGTATATGCATAGCATACAAAGGTTAAAAAAGAAAGTGGTGGGGAGGAGGATAGAGATATGGCCCTCCTAATACAGGAAGGCCTCTAGGGATAATTGAGGAACTCCACTGTCCAAGATTTCCCTGAAACCCCAAGAGCAAGAGCACTCTCCAATTCTTTCTCTCAAACTCACAGGTCCATCCACTCTTGCCATTTTCGCAACTTTCACCTACATCATCATCATCATCGCCGTCATCGTTTAACGTCCGCTTTCCATGCTAGCATGGGTTGGACGATTTGATTAAGGACTGGTGGATCAGGAGGCGACACCAGGCTCCAATCTGATTTGGCAGAGTTTCTACAGCTGGATGCCCTTCCTAACGCCAACAACTCCAAGTGTGTAGTGGGTGCTTTTACGTGCCACCAGCAAAAGGCCAGTCAGGTGGGACTGGCGACAGCCACGCTTGAAATGGTGTATTTTATGTGCCACCTGCACAGGAGCCAGTCCATCGGCACTGGCAATGATCTCGCTTGAATTAACGCTCAACGGCCACGCTCGAACTACCTTTCAATAAACTCACTCAGGGACAGCACTTCACTCTCCACTCACAGTTTCCTTTTCAAGTGAAACTTGAAGAAGTCAATGAGAGCTCTACCAAAGAGGAATGTATCTGTTCTCATGCCTTTCAGCCTTGTCTACCAAGCAACCTCTTTCACCACAGCCACCAAGCAATGGAAGAATTCCTCTTATGGATCTTCTTCACCTCTTGGGTGGTGATTCAAACCAAGAAAATCTATGAGCAAAAGCATTTCAACCATGACCAACCTGTCTTTTTATCAGCACCTAAGACTATATTATCCAATATGTTAATAGGGTACAATTAGAGGAAGATTTGGCTGCTATTTCTAGCAAGTTAAGCGACCATGTAGGGTCACTTTCAATGGCTGGAGAATTCTTATGTTGCTGTTGTTGTTGTTGTTGTTGTTGCTGTTGTTGATGTTCTTCTGTTTCACAAGCTCGCTTCATATTGAACCAATGCCAAACGCAATATGTTAATATCCAGATTCAAATCAGAGCGAAAATATATTCTTACTTTCATGCACCATATTCCAGGTCTCTTTTCAGACAGACTTCCCTCCAACAGCTCGACGCAGACAGACCTCCACCACCACCTCCACCACTACCTCCACCACTACCTCCACCACCTCCACCACCTTGACAGTACCAAACTGACATACAGCCGTTTATCAAATCACAGCAGAGAGGAATCGGTGGATGGCGCTCTGCCTACACGCAAGTGCACTGAAATCCAACTGAAATACACATAGCAGGCACATGCTGTGAGTAAATACTTGGGGTAGGCAGTAGGCATTGATTAGGTAAATTGTCAAACGTACATGGTAAATTGTCAGCAACAGGTGTTATTACAATGAGACAATTTGTAGAAATATTATGAAAACAACAACTATGTTTATGTTTGTGAGTATATATATATATATATATATATATATATATATATATATATATATCTGGAGAATCTACAAGAATAGATGCAAGCGCTAATTTATAAAGACATATGACATATTAATAAAAATCTGTAAATGTACAACTATCCAGATATCTGAATACCTTATTATTTTTTTCTAATATATAATTCCTGTACATCACCTCCAAACCTTCTTATATATATATATATATATATATATGGTGGTGGTTGTCTACTCCTTAAACAGAGTTTGACCACCTCCTGCACCTACACCTTAGCCCTTTCATGGCGTCTGATGTGGCTTTTTAAACCAGACAGTGTTTTGAAAAAACACCCACACAGATTGCACCTCTGATTTGCACTACCAATACCTGCAAGTAAGTTCTGCTCATTGTGGATCCTAACATGTCTTTTAAGACCCCCATTGGATTTGCAAACCCTCTGGCACACACCACATTCAAACGTGTGCACAGACATATAATCAGAATAGCTGGGTGAGGTTTGTTTTCCATGGGTTCGCAGGTGAGATTTGAGGCCAGCCAAGGACAGACATATATATATATGGCTGAGGTGGTGAGGCAAGACCTTCGTACATTGGGCCTCACTGAGGCGATGACTACTGACCGAGACCTTTGGAAATGTGCTGTGCGTGAGAAGACCCGGCAAGCCAAGTAAGATCGTTGCCAGTGCCCCTGGACTGGTTCTTGTGCGGGTGGCACATGAGATGCACCATTTTGAGCATGGCCATTGCCAGTACCGCCTGACTGGCTCCCGTAGGATTTTCGAGCGAGATCGTTGCCAGTGCCCCTGGACTGGCTTGTGCGGGTGGCACATAAAAGACACCATTTCGAGCGTGGCCGTTTTCGTGCGGGTGACACGTAAAAGCACCCACTACACTCTCTGAGTGGTTGGCGTTAGGAAGGGCATCCAGCTGTAGAAACTCTGCCAAATTATACTGGAGCCTGGTGTTGCCATCCGGTTTCACCAGTCCTCAGTCAAATCGTCCAACCCATGCTAGCATGGAAAGCGGACGTTAAACGATGATGATGATGATGATGATATATATATATATATATATATACACACATATACATATATATATATATATATATATATATATATATATATATATATATATATAGTAACACATGTATACACACACATATATATGTATATAGATAGATAGATAGGTAAGTAGGTAGATAGATAGACAGATAGATAGGACTCATTCATTATATATATATATATATACGACGGGCTTCTTTCAGTTTCCGTCTACCGAATCCACTCAAAAGGCTTTTTGGTCGGCCTGAGTCTATAGTAGAAGACACTTGCACAAGGTGCCATGCAGTGGGACTGAACCCGGGACCATGTGGTTAGTAAGTAAGCTACTTACGACACAGCCACTCAGCAGCAATCATTCCATCTTTATGGCCCAGTGTTTAATGTATTCTGGATTTGAACTCAGAGGTTTATTTAATATTGACAACAGTTAGTGGGTATACACACACACACACACACACACACACACACACACACACACACATACACACATGCATACACACACACACACACACACATACACACACACGTACACACACGTACACACACATGCACACACACACACACATACACACATATACACACACGCACACACACACACACACATATATATATCTTAAGAGAAATTCCGCTTGTTTAACATCAAAATATATTTTATTTTACTGAAATCCATGCATAAAATTAGTAACATTTTATAATGAAATGGGAATCATTTACATTATATATTTAACAATTAATATTTTAGTTTTCGTTTAGATAGGGGCTGCCTACCTTGCTTGCCTATACATCCTGTCCCATGTCCCATTTGCAACCACATCCATGCAGATATACAACATAATGATAAATACAAGTGAAAATGAATGCCATTAAAAAAAAAAAGGTTAACAAGTGCAATTATAATTTCTTAAATAAAACTGAAATGTTTGGTTTATAATGAATGAGAACTATGACACCTGACATCCTCAAGGGCAACAGGAAGTCGTAACATGGATTTGAAACGGGGTCTCAAAACCAATTTGAGGCATAGTCTTTACCCCTCCATAATAGAAACAATGGTTATAATAAGGGTTTATGACTTAAATACAAGGCCAAAGTTTCAGGGGAGAAGGTTAACCAATACTTCTGTCCCCAAGTGTTTGACTGATACTTTGTGGTTTATTGACTTGGAAAGGATGTGGGTTATAGTGGGCCTCGGTGGAATTTGAACACAGAATGTAAAGGGGTAGAACAAATACCATGAGAGACTTCCTTCTTTTTGTTTTCTGAGACTCTAACAATACCTGCCGATCCAAATAATAATAATAATAATAATAATAATAATAATAATAATAATAATAATAATAATGATGATGATGATAATAATGATAATGATGATGATGGATTTCTTATGTTATGACAAAGTCACAAATGGGAAAGATATAATCAGACACATCTTTCCCAAGTAAATGACTGGTACTTATTTTATTAATGGTAGAAGGGTCACAAGTCTTCTCTGGCAAGATATATATATATATATAAAAGAGACCACTAAGTGGACTGCTAATGTGCAAGAAGAAGATCACGTGTAATGTGTCTTTTAAGACCGAATAGTTCTCAAAGAAAAAATCCAGCGAAGCAAAACATACGGGCAAGACTAGTGATATATATATATATATATATATATATATATATATATATATATATATATATATATATATATATATATATATATGTTTTCATCAGAGATGTCTCAGACACATTCTCAATGTTGGCTGGACCTCAAAAATTTCAGACACACAGGTCCTGACGACAGCTGATATCTTGAGTATTGAAGCAATGGTGCACGAGCACCGGTTACGTTGGTTTGGACACCTTATTAGAATGAAGGATACCAGGATTCCTAAGCAGATGCTATATGGAGAACTTGTGAATGGAAGGCTGCGATTTAAGGACAGTGTCAAGTCCTCATTAAAGGCCAGTGATATGCAGGACACTGACTGGGAGAACAATGCTTGTCATTGCCACAGATGGAGGGAGCAGGTTAAGGAGAGGATCGACACTTTTGAGAGAGCATGTATCCAGCATGAAGAACTTAAGTGAGCTGCGCGAAAGCGCACGGCTCGTATAGTGAATGGGGAAAGCTTGGTCTGCAATGTTTGCAGTCATGTATGCTTGTCAAGAGCAGGGCTCATTAGCTACCAACGGAGCTGCAAATGCAAAATATAAGTTAATCCTAGAGCGCACAATGTTCCTGAAGGTCAGCAATGGTCTTCTTCAGTCATGAGTGGATGGCAATCATATACAAATTCAGAACAGAAAAGTGGATGTTTTGAATGCCATTCTATTAATTCTGCTAATCAGCTGCCCTTATGATAACGATAATAATCCTTTTTACTAAAAGGACAAGGTGTGAAATTTTGTGGGAGGGGTCAAGTTGATTACATTGACCTCAGTGTTTCACGGGTACTTAATTTATCAACACCGAAAGGGTGAAAGGCAAAGTCGACCTCAGCAGAATTTGAACTCAGAACATGAGGCCAGTTGTAATGCCATTAAGCAGTTTGCCCAGTGTGCTAACGATTCTGCCAACTCACTGCCAATAATAATAATAATAATGCTGATGATGGTGATGATGATGATGATGACGATGATGATGATGATGATGATGATGATGATGATAATGTTATGCAACAACACAGGCATCAGCAAAATAAAAGAAAAAAAGTAAAAAGAAAAAGAACAAAGAAAACAACAACAAAAATAAATGTAGTAAGTAATAACAACAAAAAAACAACAACAACAGAACTACAATAACAACCACAACAACAACAGCAACCACAACAACAACAACAAACACTTCACTTGCCAAAGAACAACTGCATACACTGACTTCGACTAACGACAGACATCAATGATGGGGGGGTACCTACGATTTCCGGCTGATAATGTCCGACATTCAAGACGTGCGGCTTTTTCGTCTTCTGCTTCTGTCCCAGATTCGGTGCCGTCGTCCTTCAGCTGTTCCAAAAGTAATACTTCGGTCAGCATTCACAGAAGATAGAAAACAAATACCACACAACAATTACACATAAATTTATTTGCAGTGAGATATAGGAAAAAAAAAATTAAAAAAATAAAATTAAAATAAAATAAAAATAAAAATAATACTTTTGTATCGCTAAGCAATTATGATGATGAATCATTTTAACATAGAAATATGGAAAAGAGAAAGAGAAAGAGAAACAGAACGCTATGGATGGGTCACATGACGAGTATTTCTATATAAAAAAAAAACATTTGAATGTGTGTGTGTCTTGTATGCATGTCTACAAGAGATGGGGGTTCAAGTCCCATGGGCTCTAGATTTCTAGATTTATTTCTAGATTTATGTGATTCAAGATTCACTGTTACAAAGAAAAAAAAGAACTGCTTCACATTCTCATGAAAGTTTATAAGTTCTTATGATGTCCATAATATATATATATATATATATATACCGGAGTAAGCACATGAAATGTGCAACAAGGTGGAAAAAAGAGTACTCAAATACCAGAGGTAGAGTAATATGCTTTATTTAAAAGCAGCAGAAATATAACAAAAAAACCGTTACTCTGAGTTTCACGTTCCCGTTCATCGGACAGTTTTGTTAGAAATGGAGGAAGGATAACGATGCAATCGAAAGTAATGTAAAATTTAAAATTTAAAACATTTAAAATTTAAAATTTAAAATTTTAAATTTTACATTACTTTCGATTGCATCGTTATCCTTCCTCCATTTCTAACAAAACTGTCCGATGAACGGGAACGTGAAACTCAGAGTAACGGTTTTTTTGTTATATTTCTGCTGCTTTTAAATAAAGTATATATATATATATATATATACATATCTTATTAATAATATTTTATAAGCTTAAAGCTTATAAACGATCATTGTGCATTGACTAAGCTAAATGGTCTAATATTGAGGCACATATTATTATTTATAGAATCGTAAAATTGACACTGCTTCCCAAAATGATCATCACAAAAAGTCATCGCAGATATATATATATACACAAACACACATATATATGTATATATTTATATATATATATATATATATATATATATATATAGATATATATATATCATCATCATCATTTAACGTCCACTTTCCATGCTAGCATGGGTTGGGCGATTTGACTGAGGACTGGTGGACCAGGTGGCTATACCAGACTCCAGTCTGATTTGGCAGAGTTTCTACAGCAGGATGCCCTCCCTAACGCCAACCACTCATATGTATGCATTTGTGTGATATATCTTAACTTTGCCAAGTGTGAGTGTGTGTGTGTGTGTGCATTTGTGTGTGTGTGTGTGTGTGTGTGTACATAAATGCTTGTTTAATACATTTATGTAGTTTATACACTAAACATGCAGTGAAAGGAGGACTCACATACTGTACATAGAGTTGAAATAATAGATTTTGACAAGCCAGTTTTAATACCAGAACTTCAAATAAACAGTTAATAATAATTATATGAATGAAAGAGAGAGAGAGAGAGAGAGAGAAAGAGAGATAGAGAGAGATTAAGTGGTATTAAAGTAAACGTTAATATCTAATAATCTCTGTATTAAAAGAATAAGAAAATACATAACAGCAATTAATGATTCACCCTGATTTTAATGACCATCATGGCTTGCGGTTTGATTGAGAATTAGACCTCCAGACCTCTGTAAACAAGAATCTCATTTCTGAACCACCAAGTGTCATTATCTCTCTCTTTCTAATTTTAAAGTTTAAAAGGAAAGATTTGCCAATGTTCTGCGCCGTGAGGACGAAAGATTCGAGGTATTTCGTGTTGCAAGACAGTGTAGGAGAGAGAATAGCGATGTTGTAGGAGAGAAATGTGTTCGCATGGATGATGGTATGCTTGCATTAAATGAGGATGCAAAGAAAGAGGTCTGGAGATGCCACTACGATAGATTGCTTAATAAAGAGAATGAATGGGAGAAAGAGAGCCTGCCGTATGTCGACCCAATAGAGGGACCAGCTATCCGAGTTGATAGTACCAGGGTAGATAAAGCAATTAAGAGTATGAAGACCGGGAAAGCCCCCGGCCCATCAGGAATCACTGCAGAGATGCTCAAAATATCTGGCAGTGTTGGCTATAGCCTAGTCACCCATATTACGAACCAGGTGATACACGAAGGAGTCATACCCAATGACTGGTGTAGCAGCATCATAGTCAACTGCTACAAAGGTAAAGGTGACGCTTTAGATACAAATAATTACAGAGGCATCAAGCTGTTAGATCAGGTTATGAAAGTTACAGAGAGGGTCATAGCCCAACTAATTAGGGAGCGAATCAACTTAGATGAGATGCAGTTTGGGTTCGTGCCAGGTAAAAGCACTACTGATGCCTTATTTCTAGTGAGACAGTTGCAGGAGAAATACCTAGCTAAGGATAAACCTCTGTACCTGGCTTTCGTTGACATGGAGAAAGCCTTTGACAGGGTCCCCCGATCCCTTATCTGGTGGTCAATGAGGAAACTTGGGATAGAAGAATGGTTAGTGAGAGCTGTGCGAGCCATGTACAGAGATGCTGCCAGTAAGGTGAGGGTTGGAAATGAGTACAGCAATGAATTCCGGGTAGAGGTAGGGGTCCACCAAGGTTCCGTCCTCAGCCCCCTATTATTTACCATAGTCCTCCAGGCAATCACAGAGGAGTTCAAGACAGGTTGCCCCTGGGAGCTCCTCTATGCTGATGACCTTGCCCTAATTGCGGAGTCACTATCAGAACTAGAGGAGAAGTTTCAGGTGTGGAAGCAAGGTCTAGAATTGAAGGGCCTTAGAGTCAACCTAGCTAAAACCAAAATCCTAATAAGTAGGAAGGTAGATAAAACACAAACCCCTTCAGGTAGATGGCCCAGCTCAGTATGTAGAAAAGGAGTAGGTAGTAACTCTATAAGATGTACCCGGTGCAAGCTATGGACACATAAGAGGTGCAGCAACATCAAAGGCAGGTTAACTAGCAAGTTAGTTTTTGTTTGTGGCAGATGTTCAGGTGCAATAAAGACTGCAAACAAACAGGAAACAACTTCTATCTCATTCCAGGGTGAAAAACTAGAGGTAGTCGATAGCTTCCGCTATCTGGGCGACCAAGTTAGTAGTGGGGGTGGGTGCGCTAAAAGTGTAGCTGCTAGAATAAGAATAGCCTGGGCAAAGTTTAGAGAGCTCTTACCCCTGCTGGCGACAAAGGGACTCTCACTCAGAGTAAAAGGCAGACTGTATGACGCATGCGTACGAACAACCATGCTACATGGCAGTGAAACATGGGCTGTAACTGCTGAGGACATACGTAAGCTCGCAAGGAATGAAGCCAGTATGCTCCGTTGGATGTGTAATGTCAATGTGAATACCCGTCAGAGTGTAAGTATCTTGAGAGAAAAGCTGAACATTAGAAGCATCAGTTGTGGCGTGCAAGAGAGACGATTGCGCTGGTATGGACATGTGGTGAGAATGGAGGAGGATAGCTGCGTGAAAAAGTGCCACACCCTAACAGTTGAGGGAACCCGTGGAAGAGGTAGGCCCAGGAAGACCTGGGCTGAGGTGGTGAGGCAAGACCTTCGTACATTGGGCCTCACCGAGGCGATGACTACTGACCGAGACCTTTAGAAATGTGCTGTGCGTGAGAAGACCCGGCAAGCCAAGTAAGATCGTTGCCAGTGCTCCTGGACTGGTTCTTGTGCAGGTGGCACATGAGATGCACCATATTGAGCGTGGCCGTTGCCAGTACCGCCTGACTGGCTCCTGTAGGATTTTCGAGCGAGATCGTTGCCAGTGCCCCTGGACTGGCTTGTGCGGGTGGCACATAAAAGACACCATTTCGAGCGTGGCCGTTTTCGTGCGGGTGACACGTAAAAGCACCCACTACACTCTCTGAGTGGTTGGCGTTAGGAAGGGCATCCAGCTGTAGAAACTCTGCCAAATCAGACTGGAGCCTGGTGTTGCCATCCGGTTTCACCAGTCCTCAGTCAAATCGTCCAACCCATGCTAGCATGGAAAGCGGACGTTAAACGATGATGATGATGATGATGAAAACCACAAGCCAACACAGATCACGCAGTTTTATGAGCAAAGCCTTACTAGCCATGGCCATCCAGTCTTTTCCAGACATATTCTAAATCTAACATGTCCCTATATACTTCAATTTCAGAAAAACATAATTATGATTTCTTATTTCTTTATTGCCCACAAGGGGGCTAAACATAGAGGGGACAGACAAAGACAAACAATGGGATTAAGTCAATTACATTGACCCCAGTGCGTAACTGGTACTTAATTTATCGACCCCGAAAGGATGAAAGGCAAAGTTGACCTCGGCAGAATTTGAACTCAGAACATAACGGGAGACGAAATACCGCTAGGCATTTCGCCCGGTGTGCTAACATTTCTGCCAGCTCGCTGCCTTTATTAAGTATGATTTCTGAGAGAGACCTGGCTACCATTTCTGACAAGCTGTGTGACCACATAGGGGTTTCCTCCAACACTCATTAGTTGCCCCACAGCACAGTAAACCCATTCTTTCTGTCTCATTAAGTTTGTACTTTTACCGATATTAATATTTGTTATATGCTAGTTTTCTGTTGCTTCCTTGCTTTATTTAATTTTTTTTTTGGTATTTTTAATACGAGCGTCATCTGAGTTCCTTAGCAACTCCATCCACATCAAGGACTCTTTAGTTAGTGCCGCAAGCAGATTTCCTTAACGCCTGTCAAACCTATTTCTATCTTCTGTTGATTTGCACATCAGCAGGAAGTCATTATACATGTTCCCACACTCGGCTATTGCAGAAGATATTCGGATTTCTTGAAAGTATTCTCGTAAGACATCTGTTTATGAATGTCTGCATTTTCCTGATAGCCATTAGTTTATTAACACACACACACACACACACACACACACACACACACACATATATATATATATATATATATATATATATATATATATATATACATGGATATACAGACATATGTGTGTGAATGTGTGTATGTGCATATATATATATACACACATATGTATGTGTGTATGCTTGCTGGTAATTAGAAGCATTGGAACTTACTTTTGTATACATGTGTATCATCAACACGATTGTTTAACTCATACACACACGCATACACACACACACTCATACACACACACACACACAAATATATACAGCAAGATACCCAGTAATTTTAAGCATTTAGCTCAGAGAACGAATGGAAAAACATGCCAACAGGATACGAGGTAAAACATTAAAGCTTCATTTAAATGCATACATAAATAAATATTTAGATACATATTTTAAAGAAATTGTAACTTCATAAAACGATAACAGAATGTATGTTTGTCTGCATGTGTGTGTGTATATATGTAGACAATTCCCCCCCCCCCCCCCAAACACACACACATATATATAGGCCATGATGAATACCACAAGGTATTGAAAATACGTATTCGCCTTTATATATTTAATTCTTTATATTGAACACTCAATATTTCATATATTCAATAAGACATATTCCATATATTCAATAAGACATTCAATACTTCATTTCATGGTACCATCCATTTTGATATTATATATTATATATTCCATATTCTATATCCCACATTAATTTTACAAGAATATAAATAAAACATAAAAAACAGACAGAGTTGGAACTCTTTTAAATAAAATAAAATATTCTTCTATACACGATCATACAAAACCCTTTTTTTGTATTTATTTTTACTCACATATATATATATATATATATATATATATATATATATATATATACACACATATATTTATATATATATATATATATATATATATATATATATATATACATATATATATATATATATATATATATATATATATATATGTATATATATATATATATATATATATACATATATATATATATATATATATATATATATATATATATATATATATATATATATATATATGTATATATACATATACATATATATATATATATATATATATATATATATATATATATATATATATATATACATATATATATATACATATATATATATATATATATATATATATATATATATATATATATATATATATATATATATATATATATATATATATATAGTTCAAAAACACAATAACAAAAAAACAAAAAAACAACAAAGTGAGGACGTGATATGGATAGTATTATTGGACGCTCAGGAAAGGAAAGAGAGAGTGTATGACGTTTCGGGCGTAGCCCTTCGTCGGAAAGATGGAAAGTTCGGAGAATGGAAGAACGGAGAAAGAGGAAAATGGTACCGATGCCCACGAGGTTACATGATGAAAAGACCGGAAGAGGAGGTGGTGGGGGAAAAGTTCTTTCTAAGATAGGAGAGTGAAAAAGGGAGATGAATATCGGTGCGCGTGCGTAAGTCTGCGAGTGTGTGTGTGATAACAGAACGTGTGTGTGCGTATGTATGTGTGTGTGTGTGTGTGTGCATGGTTTGGTGGTTTATCTGTTAGTGTGTTTGTGTGTGTGTGTGTGTGTGTATGACGTAGTGGAAGAAATTAGTAGCAGGACTGGTTAGTGGACGCTGTAGACAGTGTAGGTAGAAGGTCAACAGGTGGTTGTTTGGGTGTGTGTGTGTTCGTGTTTGTGTGGGGTTGTCGGTGTTAGGTACGTGTACGTGTGTGTGTGTATTTTGTATGTGCGCGTGTGTGTATGTGTATGTTTTCTGTGCGTGCGTGTGTGTTTGTGTGTATGTGTATGTTGTGTGTATGTGCGTTGCTGTGTACGTGTGTGTGCGTGCGTTTGCTATTGTATATGCGTGTGTTGTTTATGCCCATGTGTGTATGATTGTATGCGTGTCTGTGTGAGTGTAGTGTTGGTGAGAAGTGTGTGTGTATGTGGGTGTGTGCGTGTGTGTGTATATGTGTGGATGTGCGTGTGTGTGTGGGATTGTGAGTGTTAGGTACGGGTGTGTGTGTGTGTGTATGTATGTCTGTATGTGTTTCCGTGTGCGCGTGTGTGTATATTTTTTGTGCGTGCGTGTATGTGTATATTGTGTATGTTTTCGTGCGTGCGTATGTGTTATGTATATGAGTGAGTATTGTGTATGTGAGAGGTGTGTGTGCATGTGTGTATATGTGTATGTGTGCCTGTGTGTATATGTGTATGTGTGTCGTGTATGTGTGTATGTGTGTGTGTGTGTGGTTTTATGTATGTGAGGGGTGTGTATGTGTATGTTTATGTGTGTGCGTGCGTATGTGTGCCAGGTATGTGTGTTATTTTGTGTGTGCACTCCTGTGTGTATGTGTGTGCATGTGTATGCGGCTGTGTATGTAGGCGTGCGCGTATATATGGGTGTGTGTGTGTATATATGTGCGTTCGGCTATGTGTGTGTGAGGGCGCGTATGTATGTTTGTCATGTATGTGGGCGGTATATGTATGTGGGCGGTATATATGTAAGGTGTGTGGGTATTTGTGCGTGTAGGTAGTGGTGAGATAAAAAGTAGAAAAAAGTAAGTCTAATAACAAGAGAATAATGGATATAATGTAAGGGGGACGAGGGGGGGGGGGTTAAAAAAAAAAAAAAATTATGTAAAGTGTTGCAGGGACGTAAAGGGGAGAGTCATAAGGAAGAGAAGGCTGTGTTGAGTCCGAAGGGGAAAGAAGAATTAAGGTTGAAAATGTAGCGTTGCTCCAAGTGGAGTCGCGAGGGAGTGGACCCATGGTGCAGGGCGAGGCCAAAAACGGAGATGTTAGAGGGAGAGTGGTTGGGCAGTTGGAAGTGACGGCCGACAGGGGAGTCCGAACCTAGCCGAACGTCCCTTAGGTGTTCGGTGAAACGGTCGGCCAGCCGGCGGCCCGTCTGCCCCACGTAGAGTTGGTTGCATAGGGTACATTTGATGCAGTAAATAAGGTTAGAGGAGGTGCAGGTGAAACTGTGTGGAATGTGAAGTGTTTGTAGGTTCGATCCGGTGACAGAGGTAGTGTTGGTGATGAAGGGGCAGGTGTGACAGCGGGATCTGGAGCACGGGAAGGAGCCGGGTGGGGGTGGGGAGGAAGAGGAGAAGGTACTGCGGACCAGTAGATCGCGTAGGTTGCGGGCGCGTTTGAAAGCGGATAGGGGTGGGTTGGGGAAAATGGGGTGGGTAGTGGGATCGAGCTGGAGGCGACGGAAGGCCCGTAGGATCCTCCGACGAAGGGGTAGGGTGGCGGGGTGGAAACGGAGTGATATATATATATATATATATATATATATATATATATATATATATATATATATGTATATATAAATATATATATATATATATATATATATATATATATATATATATATATATATATATATATATATATATATATATATATATATATATCTATATATATATCTATGTATATATACATATATATATATATATATATATATATATATGTATATATATATATATATATATATATATATATACATATATATATATATATATATATATATGTATTTATATATATATATATATATATATATATATATATATATATATATATATATATATATATATATATAAATATATATATATATATATATATATATATATATATATAACAGACAATATAACAGAGTTCATACACTTGCTCTTCGTCTCTTTATATCATAATATTGTAACCTTTATAACCAAAGTTAATTCTCGCTCTTCCTATAAAACATTAATTTCTATTTATCAACATTATTCATACTTCCATGTCATCATTATTATTATAATTATTATTATTATTATTATTATTGAAGGCGGCGAGCTGGCTGAATCTTTAGCATGTGCGACAAAATGCTTAGCGGCATTTCAATCATTGCTACCTTCTGAGTTCAAATTCCACTGAGGTCAACTTCACCGTTCAAAGGTTGGTAAATTAAGTACCAGTGAATCAACTAGTCCCCTCCCATCAAATTTCAGGCCACATTAGTTTAACAAGTTTATTGACCAAAGCATCATCATTGAAACCTATCAAGGACCCATTGTTGTTGTTTTTGTTGGCACTCCGTCACTTACGATGTCGAGGGCTCCAGTTGATCCGAACAACGGAACAGCCTGCTCGTGAAATTAACGTGCAAGCGGCTGAGCACTACACAGACACGTGTACCCTTAACGTAGTTCTCGGAGATATTCAGCATGACACAGTGTGACAAGGCTGACCCTTTGAATTACAGGCACAACAGAAACAGGAAGTAAGAGTGAGAGAAAGTTGTGGTGAAAGAGTACAGCAGGGTTCGCCAGCATCCCCTGCCGGAGCCTCGTGGAGCTTTAGGTGTTTTCGCTCAATAAACACTCACAACGCCCGGTCTGGGAATCAAAACCGCAATCCTATGACCGCGAGTCCGCTGCCCTAACCACTGGGCCATTGCGCCTCCATGCAGGACCCATTAACAACAGGTGAAACAATATTAAGAAACAATTCTCCTTACATTAGTGATATAACACAAGCCCTATTTCAGTTATAGTTGTTGTATCTGTTACTACAAAACCAACAGTAGGTTTCTGTATAATTCCTTGGCCTGCTAGAAATAGCAACAAAATTGCTCCCCAACCACTTAAAAAAAAGATACATTAAAAAAAAAATATCTTTAATGAGTTCCCTGTATATCAATGAATGGTTCGTTTCCCATGGAAGGTTTAAAAAGAAAACGTGCTTTAAAGTTAAAAATCTAGGAAAAAATATAAAAAGCTATTGCTTACCTTATATTAATTGTATTTGTGTTTGAAACAAAATTACGAATACCTAAACTCACAAACATTATTATTTTCTAATGCCTTAAATTGTATTTTTAAAAATCCATAGACTCCTTAGATACTCCTTGGGGCATACTGCTTGAGAACCACTTGGTTAAATGCTGGATTAGTGGAAGTTATTCTTGTTATCATCATCGTATTTAGTTCTCAATCAGAATTATTTCTCATTCGGGAGTTGCTGTCCTCATTGACAGGTCAGAGAATCACGTTTCACTGAAAAGATTCCAGTGGTTTTTTTTTTTTTATATAAATAGACATGTATGATGTTATTTATAGAGACATTATGAAAACTTGTCCATGAATGTTATATGGTAAATGTATCAATATTTTTAATTTCTCCATTGTAATACACAAACAAAAGAGGACTTCATAAACAAAGCTTGACAAAGCTTCAACTTTAGAATCAAGTCACTATATATATATATATATATATATATATATATATATAGACTGATGCAGAACATTAAAGTATTTTTAATATTGTAATTTTATTATTCAGGGCATGTGACAATTTATAATGGAGCTATTATTGCAGCAGTTACTATTTTCACCACCATTGCACCTATCTGACCTAACCAACAGCCCCACTCCACTCTCTTACCTTTATCACCCTCACTTTCTTACCCATCCTAAAGTTTAAGGAACATCATCATATATATATACAGTCCATATACTCAGCCTATAAGTGCACCTTCTCATCTTTATCAACCCTCACTCTCCCATTCATTTTGGGGTAAATCCTTAAGGGACCTCATCAAGCATGTATATATCCCCATATACCCCATCTGTAGAGGCATATGGCTTAGTGGTTAGGGTGTCAGCATCATGATCGTAAGACTGTGATTTCAATTCCTGGTCCGAGCGACGCGTTGTGTTGTTGAGCAAAACACTTCATTTCACATTGCTCCAGTCCACTCAGCTGGCAAAAGTGACCAACCCTGCGACAGATCAGTGTCCCACCCAGGTGGGGAATTTATGTGCCATGGAAAATAGGAAACCGGCTGTTATGAGTCACTATGACTAAAGAAGGTAACTTTACCTTACCTGTACACACCATCTATAGCCCTGCCCGACAGACTGTTCATTATCAATGCCCATCTTTCACCTCCATCATTTAAACACGTCTTCTTATACATCACACAGTCACCCTTATCCCTTCTGGGTGCATTTTATCACAGCATCAGTTAAAAGTGGGTGGGGCCAAGAGGTCCCTTTAGTCTTGTCAAAGACATAACAACCTCTTTGGTAATGCAATGCAAAAAATAATGCACTAGATAAATTGGTTGGTGTTAGGAAAAGTATCTGGTAGTAGGAATTGACCAAAATTTAAACTGATGAGCATGAAGTGATCTATCTAGGAGCAGAGAAATGACTGTCCAACTCACACCAACATGGAAAGTAAACATAAAACATTGACCATTAGCACGCAGGGAAAAATGCACAGTAGCATTTTGTCCATCTCTGCATTCTGAGTTCAATTTCCACCAAGTTCGGTTTTGCTTTTCATTCTTTTGGGATGAAAATACCAGTTGAGCACAGGGTTTGATTAATTCAACAACTGCCCTCCGCCAATATTTCAGGCCCTGTACCGACAGTAGAGAGCATCATCACTGTCATCGTATTGTCGTCCTCAGCAGGAGGGTCATGGAAAGCAGTCAACAGACAAAATTCCAGAAATGATATCTGCAAAGACGTATTGGGGCAAGCGAAAGCGAAATCGGGATGGCACCTGTGCCCAGCGTCGCCTTTCTGGCACTTGTGCCCGTGGCATGTGTAATGGACTTTCGAGTGAGATCGTTGCCAGTGCCCCTGGACTGGCTCTTGTGCGGGTGGCACATAAAATACACCACTTTGAGCGTGACCATTGCCAGTACCGCCTGACTGGCCTTCGTGCTGGTGGCACGTAAAAGCACCCACTACACTCTCTGAGTGGTTGGCGTTAGGAAGGGTATCCAGCTGTAGAAACTCTGCCAAATCAGATTGGAGCCTGGTGTAGCCATCCGGTTTCACCAGTCCTCAGTCAAATCGTCCAACCCATGCCAGCATGGAAAGCGGACGTTAAACGACGATGATGATGATGTCTGGAATTATTATGGTAGGATTAAGGAAATGAATATTCAAATATTTGAAACACAACAGGATAATGTTGAGTCTGGAACTACTTCACCAAAAAGGTGATTTTTTTTTCTTCTTCTCTTTGACCTATAATGTACAAAGTGCTTAACAAATGGCTTATGAGAGCCATTTTGAAATGTTGATAAGAAATGTGTAAATTACAATTATAAGTGGTTTAGTGAGATATGGGAAGGCAAGGGCCATAAGATAGACAGACAGACAAACAGACAGACAAACAGACGAACATTTTATCAGCTGAAAGAATATGGTATATTGTGAATGCTACTTAATACTCGTCATTAGTAACAAGTCACAATTTCTGATTATATATTAAAATTACTTTAATCTTCAAAGACATTACCACCACCACCAACAACAACAACAACTATAAGAAACAAATCAGTAATGAGCCTATGTGGTCACTTGAGATCCTAGAAATAGCAACTAAATTTACCTGAAATTACATTAAATTATTTTGAATAATAAAGGACATACAAGAATGGGGAATCTACAAGCACTGCAGCTCTTAAATGCAGCCATCTGAAGAAGTTTGGATTTTGCATTAAAAAAATACATGTTTGATAATTACAGAGTATAACGTTTATTCTCGCTTTTCCTCTTTCACTTGTTTCAGTCATTTGACTGCGGCCATGCTGGAGTAAAACCTTCTTTAGTCGAGCAAATCGACCCCAGGACTTATTCTTTGTAAGCCTAGTACTTATTCTATCGGTCTCTTTTGCTGAACCGCTAGCTGACAGGGGACGTAAACACACCAGCATCAGTTGTCAAGCGATGTTGGGGGGACAAACACAGACACATAAACATATATATATATATATATATACATATCCATATATACGACGGGCTTCTTTCAGTTTCCGTCTACCAAATCCACTCACAAGGCTTTGGTCAGCCCGTGGCTATAGTAGAAGACACTTGCCCAAGGTGCCATGCAGTGGGACTGAGCCCGGAACCAT
The DNA here is from genome assembly GCF_046866305.1 of Octopus bimaculoides. Classification (NCBI taxonomy): domain Eukaryota; kingdom Metazoa; phylum Mollusca; class Cephalopoda; order Octopoda; family Octopodidae; genus Octopus; species Octopus bimaculoides. The sequence goes on along the minus strand of NC_142930.1, from coordinate 155,911,850 downwards.
GTTGTTGGTAAGCAAGCTACTTACCACACAGCCATTCCTGCGCCTTAATTAAATATAATATATAATCAAGTCATTAAAAGATCAATTTACATATTGATTTATTACTCTAATATTTATAATTCATTTATTGATTTCATTCAGATGCTGGCCTGCTTAAACTGGAATAGATTTGAAGCAGGATTTTTACAGCTGTATACATTTCCTATTGCCAGCCCTTAACCTGTTTTTTCAAAGGGATTTCGTTGATTATTATTATTATTATTATTTTATGTTTGACTTTTGTTTTGCATTTGTACAAGTTGGATCCAAGTCTCACCCAGAGACCTCAAGAGACAACAAGTTAGAAGTTCATGTAGGTGTTATGCCTAGGGTACCATATATTTGGATTTGTACAGTTTTGTTCAAGTGAATGTTTAAGAAACCATAAGAAAATTATGTTTGCTTTAAAATTTGAGATCACATAGACAGTATTTTACGTAGGATATGGGCAGTTCCCATGAGCACTATCTTTTGGACTTCAGCCATTTTGGGGTTTCCTGGTATCTGAGCTAGGTAGTAATCAGCCCGTTTCGCTGTCATTCCCAGGGCACCTATGACAATAGGTATTGTTTTCGTCTTCAGATTCCACATTTTGCTAATTTCTATTTCAAGATCTTTATATTTGCTCAGTTTTTGGTAGGTCTTGACAGATACGTTTATATCAATTGGGACAGTCATATCAATGAGGAGGCATGATTTTTGTCTGAAGTCTTTCAGTATGATGTCTGGCCTATTTGCGTCTATCTTTCTGTCAGTTTGAATTATTATTATTATTAATATTATTATTATTATTATTATTATTATTATTATTATTATTATTATTATTTCAGCGGAATCCAAAAGTGTACAGCTAGAACACGGTTCATTAACAGGAAATTCCACCAAACTTCACAGCTACTGCCTAAACACAAACAATGACCTCACCACTTGGAGATGAGCCACAAACCGTAAAGTCAGCTCAGCATAGTTTTCTAAGCATTCATGTCGGCATGTATACACACACACAACCAGCTTCTGTTTCTGTCTAGCAGATTCCTCAACAAAGTATTGGTTATTCTAGTACAATAATAGAAAACATTTGCTCAAGGTGCCACACAACAGGACTCAATCTACAGCCATGTAGTTGAGAAGTGCCCTTAACCTCAAAGCAATGCCCATGCCTCATATCTATATTTATGTTCTCATATGTGTGAAGGCACATGGCTCAGTGGTTAGAGCATCAGGCTCACAATCATGAGGTAGTGGGTTCGATTCCCAGACCAGGCTGTGTGTTGCGTTCTTCAGCAAGATACTATATTTCATGCTGCTCCAGTTCACCCAGCTGTAGAAATAAGTTGCAACGTCACAGATGCCAAGATGTATCAGCCATTGCCTTTCCCCTGGATAACACTGGTGGTATGGAGAGAGGAGGCTGGTATGCATGGGCAACTGCTGGTTTTCCATAAACAACCTTGTCCGGACTTGTGCCTCAGAGGGTAACTTTCTAGGTGCAATCCAATGGTCATTCATGATCAAAGGGGGTCTTTTTCTACATTCTCATAATAAAAGCAATCACACTTCATACAAGTTTAACCCCTTAGCATTCAAACCAGCCTAAATATTCTACTTGTTTTATGTTCAAATCAACGAGATCCAGCCTCTCACACCAACCCTACAATGTCCTTCCAAAAATAAACAATCACATCATGAAAATCTCAAAGCTGCAAGATAATACATGATTAATTCAAAACAATGTGAATATATAAGCATTACATTTGACGGAGTAATCTGAATGTCAAGAAATCAATTAAATATTTAATAAAATCTTCTTGTAATTTGCAATTCTTGGACCACACTTAATTATAAGTGGCCTTCAAATATAAAGGATGTTCCTACTTTGGTATTAAATAATGGAATATTTCGCAACCGTAAAAGAAATGGAATGACTATAGTTGGTACATTTTTCACCATAGATATGTTCCATCACAGTTGACTTGGGTTGAACAATAGTAACTGAAGCACAACCGACAAGAAATAACAATCAAATCTTTAAATATCACTCTTTCTTAATGAAGAATAAGTTAGATAATGCATCATCATCATCATCATCATCATCATCATCATCATCGTTTAACATCTGTTTTCCATGCTAGCATGGGTTGGACGATTTGACTGAGGACTGGGGAACCAGAAGGCTGCACCGGGCTCCAATCTGATCTGGCAGAGTTTCTACAGCTGGATGCCCTTCCCAACGCCAACCACTCCGAGAGTGCAGTGGGTGCTTTTTCGTGCCACCGGCACGAGGGCCAGTCACACAGTGCTGGCAACAGCCACGCTCAGGATGGTGTATTTTACGTGCCACCTGCACGGGAGCCAGTCCAGCGGCACTGGCAACGACCTCGCTCGAATGATTTTCTAATGCAGTGTTTGATAATTGCTTGAAACACAGTCAGATGGTCAGCAATTTTGAAGAGAGGGAAGTTAGTCAATTAAATTGACCCTAGTACTCGATAGCTAGTATTCTAATTTATTGACCCCAACCTATGCAAGAAAGGGACTAATACAATAAGGACAGGACGTAAAATAAATACTGAGGTAGATTTGCTTGACTAAATGTTTAGTATTCAAACCAACCATATCAGTCCCAAATATTCTTCTTTTATATTTAAACTGACCAGATCTGGTCTTGCACACATATCCTACAATGTCATTCTAAAACTAAATAAATAATCACAGCATTGAAATCTCAAAACTGCTAGATAATGCATAATTAATTGAAAAAAACAACGTGAATATAGGCGCAGGAGTGGCTGTGTGGTAAGTAGCTTGCTTGCCAACCACATGGTTCTGGGTTCAGTCCCACTGCGTGGCACCTTGGACAAGTGTCTTCTACTATAGCCTTGGGGCGACCAAAGCCTTGCGAGTGGATTTGGTAGACGGAAACTGAAAGAAGCCCATCGTATATATCTATATATATATATATATATATATATATATATATATATATATGTATATGTATGTGTGTATATATGTTTGTATGTCTGTGTTTGTCCCCCTAACATTGCTTGACAATCGATGCTGGTGCGTTTACGTCCCTGTTAATTAGCGGTTCAGCAAAAGAGACCAATAGAATAAGTACTAGGCTTCCAAATAATAAGCCCTGGGGTTGATTTGCTCGACTAAAAAGGCGGTGCTCCAGCATGGCCGCAGTCAAATGACTGAACCACGTAAAAGAGTAAAGAGTAAAGAGTATATAAGCATTACATTTGACATGACAGAGTAATCTGAATGCTAAAGGGTTAAACCATTCAAGGTGATGCTACAGCATGGCTGCAGTCCAATGATTGAAGCAAGAATAAAAGGACAGTAATGTGTGGTAGACATTAGCGAAAAGGTGAAGGTTGTCAACTGATACTTATCAAATATAGAAGGTGATGCAACCTGACATGAAACTCTGAAAGAAAACTGCCACCTGACCCAAGAAACATGCTCGGTATGGATTGACTAACTAATCGACTGACTGAATGAGGTATTAGTGGAAGAAGAATTGTTATGTAAAGCGAAAGATAAAAATAGAAATGATGAAATTTACAGTAAGGTGTGTGGGCAGTAAAATTAGTGGAACATAAGACGAAATAGCTTGTGGCGTTTGCTTACGTATATGATAGTGTAATTAAGAAGTTTGCTTGCTAACCACAAGATTTTGGGTTCAGCCCCACAGCATGGTACCTTAGACAAGTGTCTTCAACTACAACCTCAGGCCAACGGAAACATCTTCAGTAGATTTGATAGACTAAAAGCAAAAGAAGCTTGTTGTATGTGTATATATATATATGTGTGTGTATATGTGTGTTCATGTGGTGTGTGTATAGTGTATATGGCAAAGTGTATATGTGTACGTATGTATGTATGTATGTATACTCTTTACTCTTTTACTTGTTTCAGTCATTTGACTGTGGCCATGCTGGAGCACTGCCTTTTTAGTTGAGCAAACTGACCCCAGGACTTTTTCTTTGTAAGCCTAGTACTTATTCTATCGGTCTCTTTTGCCGAACTGCTAAGTTACGGGGACGTAAACACACCAGCATCGGTTGTCAAGCGATGTTGGGGGGGGGGGGGACAAACACAGACACACAAACATACACACACACACACACACACACATGCACACACACATATACATATATACGACGGGCTTCTTTCAGTTTCCATCTACCAAATCCGTCTACCAAATCCACTTTGGTCAGCCCGAGGCTATAGCTGAATATATTTGCCCAAGGTGCCAAGCAGTGGGACTGAGCCTGGAACCATGTGGTTGGTAAGCAAGCTATGAGAATAATTCATTGAAATTTTTTTCTTATTTTACACAGAGGAGCAGGTGTGAGTGTGTGGTAAGGGGTTTGTTTTCCACCTTGAACAAGTTTCTTCTACTAAATCCTTGGGTGAACCTAAAGCTTTGTGAATGGGTTTGATAGACAGAAACTAAAAGAAGCCCATTGTGTGTGTGTGTGATTGTATGTATTTGTGTGAGTGTGTGTGTGTGTCTATGTATTTGTGTGTGCGTGTGTGCGCGCGAAAGTATATATTAATATGTGTGTGTATGTATATATGTGTGTGCATATTTTTGTGTTTGTGTCTATGTATTTATTCATTTGTGTCAGTGTGTGTGTATATGTATTTGTGTGTGTACGTGTGTGTGTGTGTGTGTGAATATATAAATATGTGTGTGTATATATTTGTGTTTGTGTCTATGTATTTATTTATTCGTGTGAGTGTTCGTGTATATTTGTGTGTGAGTGTGTGTGCAAATGTATGTATTAACATGTGTGCGTATGTATGTATGTATGCATATATATTTGTTTGTGTGTGTGTTTGTGTTAGCCTCTTTCCCTTGGCAAAGTCATAGCTGTAAACAAGAGTCACCGTCATACAAACAGTGTCCTTTGGTTCCAATCTTCCCAGAAAACATGCATGGCCATGGGTAAAGCATTACTTTACTTGGAAACAGGTGAGGGTTGGTGACAGGATAGGCATCCATTCACAGAAAAGTACAACTGACCCATGCAATCATGGAGAAATGGACGTTGAAACGATGATGATAATGACTGCAATTTCGTATATTTTAATATTAAAGGATTCTAAAAAAAAAAAAAAAAAAAAAAAAAAACAACTCAAATTTAAATTAAAAACAGAAAGAAAAATAACCTGACGAAATCTGAATATTCTCTGTCGACATAACTATGACTGCAGTATAAATGTCAGATAAACAACATCAAAAGATGCCAAGCTCTTTCCAAATTATCAATAACATAATGTCAAACAACCAAGAGGAAGCAAACATGAAAGGTTCATTTAACTATGAAATACATCAATATAAATAAAGAAAATATGTTTCTTATATCAACTACTAAAGAGGAATACAGATAAATCATTCTAGCAGACATCATATATATATATATATATATATATATATATATATATATGTATATATATAGTTATTAATATTTCTAAGTCTCTCTAAAGGAGACTACGGCAGCGGTACTGGAAATTAATAGTTATCGCCAAGCCAACATGGCAGTCCCAAAATTAGGACGAAAGCTGCCGTGAATTAGCTCCAAGAAGCCATCGCCTCTAGCTAGCTATGTGACACACGAAACCTGTGTCCTTTATAACCTTCGAACAGGGGAGGTCAGCAGTTTCCCCTTTATACATATATATATATATATATATATATATATACAAGAATAAGAGCAGGGAATCGTCAATTAATAATAGAATTAATAATTAACAATTTTGCCAAGTAGTTCACTTGTTTTGTTTACGCTTTTCCCTCCGGTTTTTTGTTCTATGTGTGCCATAAATATCGCCATCCGTTTAGAGAAAAATTTGTAGTTTAGAATCAGTAGTTCTTTGACTGCTATTTCTAAATTTTCAGTATGTTGGAGAAGCAACTCAATGTTAATCCCTGTATATTTATGATATATATATATATATATATATATATATATACATATAGGCGCAGAAGTGGATGTGTGGTAAGTAGCTTGCTTACCAACCACATGGTTCCGGGTTCAGTCCCACTGCGTGGCACTTTGGGCAAGTGTCTTCTACTATAGCCTCGGGCTGACCAAAGCCTTGTGAGTAGATTTGGTAGACGGAAACTGAAAAGAAGCCCGTCGTATATATGTATATATATATATGTATGTGTGTTTGTCTGTCTGTGTTTGTCCCCCCCGCCAACATTGCTTGACAACTGATGCAAAAAGAGACCGACAGAATAAGTACTAGGCTTACAAAGAGTAAGTCCTGAGGTCGATTTGCTTGACTAAAGGCGGTGCTCCAGCATGGCCGCAGTCAAATGACTGAAACAAGTAAAAGAGTAAAAGAGTATATAAATATATCATTATCATCGTTTAACGTCCGCTTTCCATGCTAGCATGGGTTGGACGATTTGACTGAGGACTGGTGAAGCAGATGGCTACACCAGGCTCCAATCTGATCTGGAAGAGTTTCTACAGCTGGATGCCCTTCCTAACACCAACCACTCCGAGAGTGTAGTGGGTGCTTTTACGTGCCACTGGCACGAAGGCCAGTCAGGCGGTACTGGCAATGGCCATGCTCAAAATGGTGTTTTTTATGCGCCACCTGCACAGGAGCCAGTCCAGCGGCACTGGCAACGACCTCACTCGAATGTCTTTTCACGTGCCAGGAAGGCGACTCTAGTAACGATCACGCTCAAATGGTACTATTTACGTGGCACAGAAGCCAGACAGCTGCTCTGGCAACGATCACACTCGGACGGTGCTCCTAACGCTCCACTGGTACAGGTGCCATCACGATTTCGCTTTCACTTGCCAACAGGTCTTCAGCACCCATACCCTCTGAAAAATGAACTGTGAACCTTATATTTGTATCTCCCTACTCTCTAGTCTTCATTGCTTACTATTTGCAAATTTTTCATGTCTAGATCTTTTATCTGAATATTTCTGAGAGGGCCAGTAGTGGTCCCAAAACAGTGCCTTGCGGATTATGGCCCACTATTTGCGTGTCACTGGAGGTAGCTCCATTGGCTACGACCACTTGAATTCTATCCTTCAGAAAGTCATGCAGCCACTCTCCCAATTTCCCGAGATGATGCAGTTTGTGGCATATCATTCCATGATCAACTTTATTGAAGGCCTTTCCAAAGTTGAGACATTCCACATACATACATCATCATCATCATCATCATCGTTTAACGTCCGCTTTCCATGCTAGCATGGGTTGGACGATTTGACTGAGGACTGGTGAAACCGGATGGCAACACCAGGCTCCAGTCTAAATTTGGCAGAGTTTCTACATATATATATGTATACATACATACATATACATATACATACAGATGTATATATATATATATATATACATATATATACATATCTATATATATATACATATATGCATACATATATATATGTACATGTATATGTGTATATATATATATATATATATATATATATATATATATAAATATATATATATATATACACATATATGCATACATATATATATATGTACATGTATATGCATATATATATATATATATATATATATATATATATATATATATATATATATATATATACATATATATATATATATGTACAAACGCACATGCACACATCCACACACACACATATATATGTATATATACATATATATATATATATATATATATATATATATATATATATATATATATATATATATATATATAAATTCATAATAATGGTACAACAAGGTACCGATATTTGCTGGAGAATAGCAATCGATATAAAAACGATGCTATTGTATAGCTTCACTGCGTATATACTGGTAAAAATGCGTGTGTGCAACAAAACATGAAAAACTTGTCTTACCTTAGGAAGAACATCCGAAAATGAACAACCCAAATTAAGGATAATGCAATACCTAGGTTTCAGACTTTTCAAATATGTTTCACAACGTAAATCTGATTAGTCTTCATCAGTTGCATTCACCTAGACAACATTTATATAAGTGTGTGTGTGTGTGTGTGTGTGTGTATATACGTGTACACATAGAAACATTCATACCTACACACAAGCAGATAGACGTATGCACGCATATACCTCAAAAACAATTTTTATTCGTTTTGTTTTTCTTTTTCTTAATATTTATCTTAAAAATCAACACAAGTTTATCTAACAAGATCATTAATACCGAAACCAAAAAGATATATTTGTCATATGCATCATACTTTTGTAGAGATGAAGATTTATCTTCAATCAGAAAACAAATGTATTTTGAAACACCTACGTTTAATAGCGTCTGATATTTTCGATAACTTCAAACAAAATGGAATTCAGGCAAAATTACTTCGAATTGGAGAAGTAATTGAAAATAAATAAATGTTGAGATGAAAAAGTCATTTCCAGGTGATCAAATATATAACAGAGATAAAGAAATACTTTCGTTTGATCATTCTGTTTTAATATATACATATTCATACATACATACATATATATATATATATATATATATATATATATATATATATATATATATATATATATATATGTACATATATAAATATATATAAATATATATATATATATATATATATATATATATATATATATATATATATATATATATATATATATA
>NC_142930.1:155863168-155900668 GCF_046866305.1 Octopus bimaculoides | reverse complement strand
AAATAACAATGAAGCAAGGTACTGCAGATTTTCTCATTGTGTCTCTTGTAATGCACAACATACTGGATGATAATAAGCTCTTGAGGAGGGGGCGTATGCACGTATGCATGCGCATGAGTATAAGCATGCGTGTGCATGCACATACTTGTATGTGTACGTGTGTGTGTGTGTGTGTGTGTGTCGATGTACCTGTCTGTATATGTTTACGTCCATAATGTACAATGAAGGCAGAACAAGCAAATCTGTTCAAGCGTACTTGCAAACATGTTTGATATAATATATATACATATATATATATATATATATATATATATATATATATATATATATATATATATATAAATATACTTATATATAGATATATATATATAGATGTATAAATATATATATATATATAAATGTATGCACACACACCATGAACTTGTATAATGGAATGAGAGCTACAAGGTATGTTAAGAGTCATGCATTTGTTGAGAGAAATAGATAAAATGCAGGTAAAGACGTTTTGGCATAACTTGTAAAGTTTTCAATGCAACAGTTTCCGTTTTTATTCACATATATGTCAATTAGCAAATGAAGAGAATGGTTCTGTGTGCAGCAGCTCTACAAGAGAAGAAGACTGAAGAGTGGAACTACTGCAGAATGGAAGACTGAAAGACTTGAAAAGACAATCACCATACAAGAGAGAAGGAACAAATAAATTAGAACTGACAGCCTCTGAATGTAATGTAGATGTACATGCATAGTGTGGTTATTTCACTGTGTGCACATCATCTATCTATATATATATATATATATATATATATATATATATATATGTGTGTGTGTATATATATAGATATGTATGTATGTATATATATGTATATATATATGTATATATATGTATACATATGTATATATAAATATATATATATATATGTGTGTGTGTGTGTGTGTGTGTGTGTGTGTGTGTGTGTGTGTATGCATGTTTATATATGTATATATTTTCCCCTTCAGTTTTGACTGGAAGTGTTCAGTTGTTTAATTAAGTCTCCATTCTTACACATAAGGCTATGTACACACACACACACACACACACACACACACACACACACACACATACACACATAGACAATACATATATTATGTATATATATAAACATACATGTTTACAATTGTGTGTGTGTGTGTGTGTAAATATATACATGTATGCACACAGAATATGTCTGTACTCTGCCCCAGCATGGCTGATACCAGTAGACAGAAATATATATTTGCATTACAATATATATATATATATATATATATATTTATATATATATATATATATATATATATATATATATATATATATATATATATATATATATATATATACTCTTTTACTGTTTTACTTGTTTCACTCATTTGACTCTAGCCATGCTGGAGCACCACCTTTAGTCGAGTAAATCAACCCCAGGATTTATTCTTTGGATGCCTAGTACTTATTCTATCGGTCGCTTTTTGCCGAACCGCTAAGTTACAGGGACGTAAACACACCAACATCGGTTGTCAAGCGATGTTGGGGGGATGAACAGACACACATACACACAAACATATATATATATATATATATACGACAGGCTTCTTTCAGTTTCCGTCAACCAAATCCACTCACAAGGCTTTGGTCGGCCCGAGGCTATAGTAGAAGACACTTGCCCAAGGTGCCACGCAGTGGGACTGAACCCGGAACCATGTGGTTGGTAAGCAAGCTACTTACCACACAGCCACTCCTGCGCCTACATATATATATATATGTGTTGCAGGGAGGTGTAGATATAAATATATGTATATACATCACCAGTTTGTATATCCGAAAATGAAGCACCCTCTAAAGCATGAGTATATATATATATATACTCATGTCTATATACATTGCTTGCACATATACACACACACCAGCAAGTGTGTATAGACACTCTCAAACCTCAAACACAAACACATGCACGTACTCATACTAATTATAGATCAGCCATTGAGTCGTTTGACCAGCTTATTTATTATTTACTCACTAAATTAACACATAAGTGTATGAGCATTGCACAGGTATGTATCCTTCAGATAAATCCCTGCCAGAATCTGTGTGACAAAATATGAGCTAAATCAGGAGTTTGAACTACAGGTACAATATTTGAAACAGTTTCTCCAAAGAGCTTCTTATTTCTTTATTGCCCACAAGGGGCTAAACATAGAGGGGACAAACAAGGACAGACAAAGGGATTAAGTCGATGACATTGACCCCAGTGCGTAATTGGTACTTAATTTATTGACCCTGAAAGGATGAAAGGCAAAGTCAACATCGGCGAAATTTGAACTGAGAACGTAACGGCAAACAAAATACCCCTAAGCATTTCACCCGGCGTGCTAACGTTTCTTATTTCTTTATTGCCCACAAGGGGCTAAACATAGAGGGGACAAACAAGGACAGACAAAGGGATTAAGTCGATGACATTGACCCCAGTGCCTAACTGGTGCTTAATTTATCGACCCCGAAAGGATGAAAGGGAAAATCGACCTCGGCGGAATTTGAACTCTGAACGTAACGGCAGACGAAATACCACTAAGCATTTCACCTGGCATGTAACGTTTCTGCCAGCTCACCGCCTTTTGTGTTCAAAGAGCTTCTGCCTATGAAATTGCACTGACAAGAGTTGGTTCAAACCTGTGGTTGTGTTAGAACCTGTCACCTGCTGATTACAAGGTCAGCTTAATCATTCCGTCATATTTGTGGTTTGGCAGAAGTGAGTGATAGAATAAGTACCTGGCTTTAAAAAATTAAGGTTTGGGGTTGATACATTCAACTAAGATTTCTTCCAGTCAGTGCTCCAGCATGGCTGCAGTCTAAAGATTGAAACAAGTAACAGATAAAAACTATATACATATGTCATTACCCTTTTACACTTCTACTCTTTTACTTTTACTTGTTTCAGTCATTTGACTGCGGCCATGCTGGAGCACCGCCTTTAGTCAAGCAAATCGACCCCAGGACCTATTCTTCACAAGCCCAGCACTTATTCTATTGGTCTCCTTTGCCGAACCGCTAGGTTACGGGGACGTAAACACACCAACATCGGTTGTCAAGTTATGTTTGGGGACAAACACAGACACACAAACACACACACACATATATATACATATACATATATACGATAGGCTTCTTTCAGTTTCCGTCTACCAAATCCACTCTTTGGTCAGCCCAAGGCTGTAGTAGAAGACACTTGCCCAAGGTGCCACGCAGTGGGACTGAACCCGGAACCATGTGGTTGGTAAGCAAGCTACTTACCACACAGCCATATATATATGTTAGGTCACTCTTAGTGCTACTGGAAACACACAATCCAGTACAGTCTATCACATGGTTGAACTGTTGGTGAAGAGTGTGTATTTGGTTGGACAATCTGCAGGATGAGAAACAATCCTCTCAAAGGGTAGATACCCTTTGTTGGGTCAACAGCCATCTAACAACTATAAAACCAATGGGTGTGATGAATCCCTAGACATTGGCACAGCATCTTTCTAGGAAAATGACACTGATGGAAAACCTGTGGTTTCACATGATTATTTGTAATCAAATGTTGATGGAGGTATGTGGGTTAGTGGTTAAGGTGTTGGATTCATGATCATCAGGTAATGGTTCGATTCCTGGACTACGTGACATGGAACACAGAAGTGTGTATAAATTTTCTGCTCTCAGTGTCATTCTAGTGTCTACATCTTGATGTACAAGACTGATGTGATTGTTGTTTTAGCCTGAGGTCAGCCATCTTGCAACACTCAGGGCTTTTGTTTATAGCGTTTAAGGTGTCACTATTCTGTGTTCCATGATCAAGTGAAGTGTTCTTGAGCAAAACACTTCACTTCACGTTGCTCCAGTCCATCCAGCTGGCAAAAATGAGTAATCCTGCGACGAACCAACGTCTCATCGAGATGGAGAATTTGTTAGCCGTTAAAACCAGGACACCAGCTCTTACGAGTTGGCTTGAATCGAGAAGGTAACTTTCCTTTTTTCTTTCTTTTTTTAACCATCACGCTTTGGCCGGTCACCAATCATAGACTCTCAGAAAGTGGTAATATCCAATGACAAACAGATGTGTTTTTATGGAGACTTCATCTGTCATTCTATCTACTGAATGTGCTATGCCAATGAAAGGGACCCAGTGAGTGACGTATGGGGACCTAGTGAGTGAGAAGGTTCAAATTAAGTCAGAAATGTTTGAAATTTTAATCAGGTAACACCTTATCCCACAAAGTGGCTGACCAGTCCATGTATCATCATCATCATCATCATCATCATCATCAATTAATGTCCACCTTCCATGCTGGCATACAGATAGATAGACAGATATGTATACATACATGTAATATACATCTTCATATATACACATCTGTTTATATATATTTATATATAGATATCATGTATATCTTCATATGTATTATACAAATATATATATACATTATATGTACATAACAGATATATTATATTTTAACATATAAGGAACCCCTTTTTATCAAAAATTAGGTAAAAAAAATATGGGAATTTCTTATACATAGATAGTATTATAATCCCTTACAAAACCTTTTTTCCAAATTTTAAGCCCGCAAAATTAGGAGGTTCCTTATATACATTAAGATATGGTATACAAATATGTAAATATGTATATGTATATATATATAGACATACACATACACATATATATGTGTATGTGTGTGTATATATACATATACATATATATATATATATATATATACACACACATCATATATGCAGACATGTATACAAGCCAATATATATACATATATATCTAATGTTACTGAACATTAATATGAATTTCAACAATGAAATCTAGTTTGTTGTAAAAGACTGGTTCATTCTTTGTTGGAAAATTTCTTCAAGGAATCGGAAAGAAAACGACATCAACAACTAGAACAACAACAACAACAACAACAACAACAACATCAACCACAACAACAACAGGAGACTACACAAACCGAAACAGCTAAAAGCTTTTAGTTGATGTATTAATGTCATTCCTTGCAGTTACTGTTGGTAATCTCAAGCAGCAGTGTCTGCTTGTGTTGTTAAAACCATGCACAAACACACACACACACACATACACACACATGCATGCTCACACACATGCACGCATGTGCGCATGCACACGCAAGCATTATTTCACAATGGCATGCTCACGTCTATGCATTCACAGAAAACAGTTCTAGGATTTCCAATAGATTACTATCTGACAATGTGTTCGCAGTAAAACACGCACACGCACATGCACATGCACACACACATGCGCATGTATGTGTGTGTATATAGGTATGTATATATATATGTGTGTATGTATATACACAAATATATATGTATATATATACATATATATATATATATATATATATATATATATATATACATATATATGTATGCATATATATATACATATACATGTATGTGTGTATATATATATATATATATATATATATATATATATATATATATATATATATATATATATATATATATACACATGTATATACATATATACATATGCATAAATATATGTGTATATATGTGTGTGTATGGATATACATATATATACATATATATGTATATACATGTATAAATGTATATATATGTATATATGATTGTGTTTGTATATATATATATATATGTATACATATATGCATGTGTATGTATATATATACACAAATATATACATACACAAATATATACATACATATATACATATATATATACACAAATATATACATACACAAATACACATGTACATGTATACATTTCGTTAGCTGATGTTTGTTGTCCTAACACATAATCATCTGTGTGTGTGTGTGTGTGTGTGTGTGTGTGTGTGTGTGCAGATGAGTGTGAGTGTATTTATATTCTTTCCTTTCTTCAAATGACACAGATCTGGAATTTTCTGGAATATGTGCATTTAAGGTGCATGGATTCCTAGCTCACTGCCACTATCATACATTTAAAATATATAAAATCTATTCACTGCTTCTTGTGTGCACTAGGTGCATGCATGGCTCTGCAGTCAAGAAGTTCGCTTCCTGCTTGCCACTGCATGGTACATTGGGTGCACATCTTCCAGTTGACTTATGCTATGGGCACGGAATCTGGTATTTGAAAACTGTACAGAAGCCTGCCATATATTTATCTGTGTGTGTGTATGTGTGTGTGTGTACATGCTTTTATCTGTTGCTTGTTTCAGTCATTAGACTGCATCCATGCTGGAGCACCACCTTGAAAAATTTTTAGTCTGTTGAATCACTACCGGGACATTTTTTTTTAAAGTCTGATACTTACCGTAAATCCTCGAGTATAATCCGCATTTTTTCCCCAAAATTTAAAGGTCAAAATTTCTAGTGCGTATTATATACGAGGTTAAAAATGAAAAATATTTTCTAAGCAAAATTTTCTAAGTGATAAATATGTAAAAGCAATTTACTTAATATTTATTTTTCACTGACGTTATTACTGTTATTTCTTTATTTTCTGCAAACAAAGTGCACAAAAAAAGCTACACGTTTGCATTATATCATATATACAATAATAATAAAGGACGTTACCGTATATACGTTTACAAACCAAGGACGTTATATAGACCTCCTTGACTCAAGTTAGAGAAGGGATGCGTATTATATACAAGGTTTAGGTTTTTTAGAGGTACAGCCCCCTAAAAATCCCCTGCATATTATATTCAAGGATTTATGGTATTCTATCTTTCACTTGTGCAGAGCTGCTAAGTCACAGGGAAGTAAACACACCAACACCAGATGTCAAGTGTTAGTCAGGGATAAACACACACATTTATATATATATAAAGGATGGACTTCTTTCAATTTCAATCAACCAAATCCACTCACAAGGTCTTGAATGGCTCAAGGTGCCACACAATGGGATTGAACCTGGAACTTCTTGCCACACAGCCATGTCTGTTATACTTCAGGACGGTCATTTAATTTTTGTTTTTGCCAAATAAAGACATGCAATATATACATATAGTGCGTGTTTATTTGGCACAAAAAAACATGACCATCCCAAAATGCAACAATGTGTTTCAAGACACGATTTCACATCAAGAATTTTGCAAAACAACTGTGTGTGTGTGTGTGTGTGTGTGTGTGTCAGTGTTTATGTATACAACTATGACAGATCAGTCATGGTGTGCCAAAAATTTAGCCATTTGACAAATAGACTCATAAAATTAGAACCAAAACCCAGACTTAAGAATATGCACAGGGGTTGATACGATTGAGAAAACCGTTGAAGCCAGTGCCCCAGCATGGCCAATAACCAATGTCTGGAAACAGTAAAAGAATAAAGGTGTAAATGACTTTCAGTTTTTGACATCCCAACTTATAAAAAAAGAAGATGCTAATTTGTGTTTAGGTCTATGAAATTTTATTAGGCAAAAGATGTTTGTTCATGTGATGTTCATTTTCCTATGCTAATATGGGATTGAATAGGAAAGTTATCTGACGCAGTATTTTATGGCCGGAAATCTCTTCCTGATGTCAACTTTTACTGGTTTTCAGATAAAGGTTTGTTTTTTTTCTTTATTGTTTTTTTTTTTTTCTTTAAATCTAGGTCTTCAAAATCACAGAAGTGACCTGTTATGTTAACCCAGAATTTCAACAATGACCACTGCTTTTCTAATCCTATAACAAGCATGGAATATTTACATTCACACACATTTACGTGCATACATGTATATATGTGTATATATATATATATATATATATATATATATATATATATATATATATACATATGCATATACATATATACATGAGCAGAAAAGACATAAACAAAAGTAGGTACAAGGAATAGGATTCATATAGAAAGTTGCATATACAAATAAATTATGTAATCACATCTCATCTTTACAGCTGTTTCAGATAAATGATGACTGGTAACTTAACCATATATATTATGTAATGAGGTACAATAGTGTTATTGGAGTATAGACAAAATGAACTAACATGGAGTTTGAGATCTGTGATGTGAAATCATGTTATCCTCATCAGAAGACTCTGGCAAATAACTTAATAGAGAACTATATTTATATATATATTGGAAGAAAAAAGCAAAATATGTTGTACAGAAATTTGTAATTCTAAATTCAATTCATTCCTCAATTGGGATACAATTTATTCTTCACAAGAGTGACCGAAATAAATGGCGATTGTGAAATGCCCCACCAATGCACACACAAATGCACATACATACAGTATCAAACATCAGATGGAATTGATGTGTGTGTGAGAGAGAGAGGGCTGTGTTGTTATGTATATGTACATACATAAATAAATATGCATACATCTGTTTTGTATGCATGTGGGTGTAGGTGTGTATGTGTGTATATGTGTGTATGTGTGATAGAGAGAGAGAAAGAAAGAGTGAATGCCACTTAGACATCTCTCTCTCTCTCTCTCTCTCTCTCTCTCTCTGTTACACACACACATGCACACATACATACATAAACACATACAAAAACACACATGTGTGTGTAACTGATTTGTGTGTGTGTGAGAGAGGGATGGGGAGAGAGAACATTACAGGCAATGAATGAAAAAAACATGAAAGAAAAAAATCATATAAATAAAAGCTCGTTAAAAACTATCTTCTACCAAATATTTCAATCTATGAACTTAGTAAATATTTCTTTAAGTAATTTATCGAAGTTGTTTGCAAATAGCGAATTAAAACATGAAATGAAAACATTAAAATAGAGAGTGACAGACTTTGGAAAAGAAAATGGAAAATTTCACAATTGCTACGTTAATACCAGAAGTTGACATTGAGAAACCTTTTTGAAGAAGTGAATCAAAAATATAAAGCAATATTATTTATTTTTAATAAAAAAATAAACTGATGACCCTGTTACGTGTCCAAGGTCAAATTATTCATGGATCTCAAATATGGGAGCCATTCGCACAGCCATTTTTGTGTGAAAAGCAAATACACACACACACACATAGGTCTATTTTATATAAGAAGATACATGCATACATACATACATACATACATATATATATATATATATATATATATATATATATATATATATATATATATATATATATATATATATATATATATATATATACACACATATGTGTGTAAGAGACAAACACAAAACATACACACTCACATGATGAGCTTTCACACAGTTTGTCTACCAAATTCACTCACAAGGCACTGGTCAGCCCAGGGTTGTAGTAAAAGAACATATGCACAAGGCGTCGCACAGTGGGACTGAACCCAAAACCACATGGTTGCAAAGCAAGCTTCTTAACTACCGACCCACACCTGCACATATGTCATCTCCAGTCTAAGGCATGTAAAAAAATATATATATAAATAAAACACAGAATAGTGACACCTTAAACGCTATAAACAAAAGCCCTGAGTGTTGCAAGATGGCTGACCTCAGGCTAAAACAACAATCACATCAGTCTTGTACATCAAGATGTAGACACTAGAATGACACTGAGAGCAGAAAATTTATACACACTTCTGTGTTCCATGTCACTCTTTTCTCTTTAGAAAAAAATGAAGCAAAACTGTTATTGCTTCTCCCTACCATGTTTGCCCGCATCTGTTTTATATCACTACTCATGTCTTCATTCCTTTCTTTCTCATAATTATAGTTAATATCCTATCTCGCTCCCAGTATATATTGTAGTTCTTTTTTTTTTTTTGTGTTACCCCCTTAGGAATCTGCAATAAAAGGTATTTATTTATTTTCTCCCTGGAGAATGGACAATTGTTTTATGTAAGTAAAATGAACTTTAAGCTAACCAATCTGCATAGCATTGCCCCCCCCCCCCCGAGCACAAATGTACATACGTATATGTGCATGTCTGTGCATACATGTGAATGCAAGTGAGCGTGTGTGTGTGTGCATGCAAGTGAGTGTGTTTGTGTTTGTGTATGTATGCGTGTAATAAATAATGTGGTCTCCTCTTCTCAGATTTTGTGTAACTCGGATGGAAAAAGAGAGAGCGAGATCACAAGAGTATTGCAATAAGCTTAAGCTCATGTAACAGCAGCACAACACGATTTCGCAATAAATTATCCTTCTGCTTCAACGAAACACATTGCCAAATGACATCGATGCCTGGACATTAGGTAATGTTTAAACCAATACTGCAGCAAATGGGATAAATCCAATCTTAGCTAAATAGACAAAAAAAAAAAACACCCCCAAAAAACAAACCAAAATATAAAAATAAAAACAGGAAAATTCTTGATAGTGAAGCAATAGATGTTTGTCCAATGCTCCGATGTCAGCCAACAGAATCTAATGACAACCAAGAAACATTGTATAAAGCTCTGTATGTATGTGAGCCATGTGTTTAACCCAAGCAGAAAATTCAGTTTCGGAGATAAAAGCAAGCACTTGAAAACAGAAAACAGGGGGAAAATACCTGGCACTAAGCTTTACCGGAAAAGGAAAAGTGGTTTTGGTTGGATTACAATGCAACATTCTTGTAATGTGATATATAAACTCAGGGCACTAATAATAGCATCTTAATTGATTATTTTCAGCTTGTGTTTATATGCCTTATCCAAACATATCACCATGAATAAATATACACAGAGCAATAGTAGAGGAAAAAAAAACCCCCCAAAGATGTGTAGATGTGTGTATATGATAAACTCTTATTTAAACCTTCAGCGTTCGTAAAAGAAAATCTATATATGATACTTGGTTTAATTGGGCAAATAGTTAAGGGATTTGATTACTAAGTATATATTCATGTTAAATCAAAATCTATTTTACTGGAAGAACAACACAAAACTGAGCGTTGTCCTTACACCATACGTAACAGCATGTTCACATACGCACACACACACACACACTTATATATATATATATATATATATATATATATATATATATATATATATACATACATATACATATATCATCATCATCATCATCATCATCATCATCATCATCGTTACAAACACACATACACAGAGAGAGATGCAATATACAGCACATGAGGTAATCACAAAGTGAAAGGCACAGCAAATCAAACCACCCTTCAATTAGACCCTGCTGTTTTCGTGATAGACATATTGGATAATGCAGCCCAAGATACACTATGCTTGAAAAATATGTGATGGTCATGCCTGGAATGCCTGACCAAATTAAGTCTGCTTGGTGAGGGATCACTTAAAGGCATTGAACAACAGTAACAACAATAGCTCACAGCATATATATAGGCACAGGAGTGGCTCTGTGGTAAGTAGCTTGCTTACCAACCACATGGTTCCGGGTTCATTCCCACTGCGTGGCACCTTGGGCAAGTGTCTGCTACTATAGCCTCGGGCTGACCAAATCCTTGTGAGTGGATTTGGTAGACGGAAACTGAAAGAAGCCCGTCATATGTATGTATATATGCGTGTGTGTGTGTATATGTTTATGTATCTGTGTTTGTCCCCCCAGCATCGCTTGACAACCGATGGTGGTGTGTTTACGTCCCCGTAACTTAGCGGTTCGGCAAAATAGATCGATAGAATAAGTACTAGGCTTCCAAAGAATAAGTCCTGGGGTCGATTTGCTCGACTAAAGGCGGTGCTCCAGCATGGCCGCAGTCAAATGACTGAAACAAGTAAAAGAGTAATACATTCAACAAAAGAATGAAGGTGCTGCCACATGGTCACTTGACTTGCTAGAAATAGCAGCAAAATCTTTCTCAAATTGCACCCTACCATTATTGCATAATACAATCTTAGATATGATGTCTAAAGATCTGACAGGATGGTCATGGCTGGAACACCATGCAAAATATTTCAAGTATCTCTGCAACTAACCTAAATGGAGAAGCTTCTCATAGTTTAATCACTCTATCATACTGCTGTCAACTTGGAAGGTTTGTCCCATTGTTGAGTCCGCTAGGATAAACTCTTCCTCATGCATTTTCTACACTCACCAGCCTCATATTGTAACATTTTCATGCTTCCTTGTTTAACAACAGTAAGATCAACTATGTCATTGTCATTCTGTACATACTAATCCCTGACAACATCTGGATTCTTTATAGTACCCTGCCAGACAATCCAGAACATCTCATTTTGGGATCATTACCACTATTCATTGTGGAGATAAGCTGGTCTGACTAGCCATATAGGCACACAAGTACCTGCCTCACACACACACACACATACACACACATCACCTCTCCAGCCAGATTTTCCCCATCCATTTTCAGCCCTATCCAATGACTGACCCTCTCAACTGTTGCCAAGATTTCTTTCAAAATGGCATTTGCTTGACAATAACTAAAGCTGATTAATAGCAGCCGCTATCTCAGTCTGGTCCCAATAAAACCTCTACAGCCAAATCCTTAATCCTACTCTACCCTCATCTCTGTTTGGATTTGCCATGGACTTTAGCGCCAGCCACAGTTCTAGTTGGTTGCCCTCTGTTTGTTGTCTCAAGGAAACTTCTAGTTTTCTCTAAGTTACGAGCTGGTATCTCTTCTCTCCCTTTAGTCGTAAAACATTCAACTAGGAATTTCTTTGAATCTGCAATCCATGAAGATTTTATTTAGATTCCATGTTTTCCATCACCAAAATGCCATTCATCTCTAAAATCATCTGGTTCTTACTCTAAAGTCACTAATCACAGACCTATGTAGATTAATACATACATGCACACACATTTGTATCACACACACACACAAACTTTAAAACACACACACTAGTACACACAAACATACATGCAGACAAACGCATATATGAACACATGCACACATGGCAAAGAGAATGAAGAAAAGGGGGAAGAGTAGCAGAAAACCAATGAGGAAATCGGTGCAATCAAAAGAACTCTTACCATTGGTAATTTCATAATGGTATTGGATGAAGACGGAATGGAAAGGTTAATGGCAAACGGAAAAATGATAAATGAATGATGAAAGCACTGAGACATTACCATGTCATTTGACATTCAAGGAAATATATAGCAAGGTGGTTGGTAATGTAATAAGAGTAAGGGACAGAGTGTGAGGGATATGAGAAGGGGAGGAGGGAGATTGGATGGAGGGAAGGAAGAAGGGAGAGACATTGAAGGAAGAGATATGAGAAAGAATAATACATATATACAACTCTCTCTCTCTTTCACTCTCTCCATACATATACATATATGCATATATATATATACATAATTTATCTATATATATACATATATTTATTTATTTATTTTATTTATGGGTTTCAGCCAAGTGGCTGCGGTCATACTGGAGCACCACCGTGATTTTCCATCTTTATGCTGTGCTCTCTTCATGTTCCTTGCATGGCTCTTCTCCCCCACCTGATATGGTCCAATCAAGAGTTTTGATGGCACATCTGGTGTATAAGAGAATTTGACATCGCTGCCCTAAACTGCGTCTCATTTCGAGCCATTGGTTCGTCTAGTATCGTGGAGAGGAAAGCGTCGAGTTTTGTCTTGAAGACCTCCGCATCCATGTCTTGTAGGTCTCTCAAATGTTTTGGCAGTGCATTGAAGAGCTGAGGTCCTCTGAAACCGAGGCTGCTGCAGTATCTCGTTCTTATGTGAGATGCAGTGGACAGCACCTTTGGCACCATGCAGTGGCGACCCGTGCGGGCATTCCATGTAGTACTTGATGCCAAAGTTTGGCACCAGTCCTTCCAGTGTTTTCCATATGTATATTATTACATATCTCTCCCGCCTGCGCTCCAGGGAGTAGAGACCTAGTGCCTTCAGTCGCTCCCTGTAGTTCGTCTGTTGGACTGTGGCGATCTTTTTTGTATAGTGCCGCTGAATTGCCTCGAGTTCTGCTGTCCGTTTAACACTGTGTTGTGACCACAACTGAGAGCAATAGTCTAGGCGGCTCAGAACAAATGTCTTCCATAGAGTCAACATGACTTTTTGATCCCTTGTACGGAATGTCCTCAGTATCCACCCTGCCAGTTGTCTGCACTTTGCTGTCAACTTGACAATGTGCATGTGAAATGATGCATCACTACACATGTTGATATATTTATCTATATATATGTGTATATATATATATATATACGTCTGTGTAACTTAGCGGTTCGGCAAAAAAGAGGCCGATAGAATAAGTACTAGGCTTACAAAGAATAAGTCCTGGGGTCGATCTGCTCAACTAAAAGGCGGTGCTCCAGCATGGCCACAGTGAAAATGACTGAAACAAGTAAAAGAGTAAAAGTGTATATATATATATATATATATATATATATATATATATATATATATATATATATATATATATATATATATATATATGTATATATATACACATATATATAAATATATATGTATATATATGTATATATCTATCTATCTATATATATATATACTTTTATATGTACAGATACAATAATCCTTTGAGATTCTGATAATTTTTCTGAATCTCCCTGATTCTTTTAATGTGCTGGTTACCTGGTATTAAATTGATATTAATTAATATCCAATTTTTACCCTATTATTATGTATATATATAGATATATATGTATAAATATATATATACAAATATACATATATATATAAATATATATATATAAGTATATATATATGTGTATATATAAATATATATATATGTTTAAATATATATATATATATGTGTGTGTGTGTGTGTGTGTGTGTGTGTGTGTGTGTGTGTGTGTGTGTGTGTATAAATATATACATATATAAATATATATATATGTATATATATGTATATATATACATACATATATATGTAAATATATATATATATCAATATATATATATATATATATATATATATATATATATATTTATATATATGTATATATATATATGTATGCATATTTGTATAGGCATATATATATATATATATATGTGTAGAGTGTTAACATACACACACACACGTGTTTGCGTGTTTGTATACATATATATACAAACATAAATATATATATATATACACACATATGTATATATCTATATATATATATATATATATATATATTTATATATATATACATATACGAATGCGTATATTTTAATATATGTGTGTATGTGAGTAAATACATATATGTACACCCCCCCCCCTACATATATATATATATATATATATATATATAGACACACAGTAAGCTATGTAGCTGATATAAAAGCAGGGAAGAAAGAGTGTTTAACAGAAGAAGAATGTTAAATAAGGAAAAAAAAAAAAAAAAAGACAGAAACTGCAAATATAAAATTCAGAGCAGTAAGAGGTCGGCAGCAAGAGGTGGGGATGGGCGTGGGTGGGAATGGATAGACATGAGAATGGAATAACCAATTGCACAATACATGTGTGAAACTAGATTGATTATACATGACTTCTAGCATTCTTCACGTTTTAGTGCTTATTCCTTCCTTCCTTCCTTCCCTGTTAGCAACCGAGTTAGAAACGCTGCTAACTGTACAGATGGCATCAAAGTTTGGTCAGACAAGGAAAAGAATTTTAATCGCAATTTCTGTAATGAAATAGTAATCATCACCATCATCATCATCATATCATCATCATCATCATATCATCATCATCATCTTCATCGTCATCATCGTCATCATCATCATCATCATCATCATCATCATCATCATCATTATCATCATCATCAGCATCATCACCACTTAGGGTCGATGTCCCATGCTGGCATGGGCTGGATGGTTTGACAGGATCCGATGGATCCAAAGGACAGTATATGCTTAGTTATTTGTGCTGTTGTCTGCTTTCTAAAACAGTAAGGGAAGAGGGTTGCTAGCGCATCACCCTCTACCCACATTTTTCCCATCCACATCTTTACTATATGGGGTCCTAACAAAATCCGATAATAGATATAGATGCAAATGTATCTAATTATTCGTCTCCTTCTAAAATCAGGCATAACTTGGTAATAGGCCGCCTGTTCTTCATCTTGAGTTTACTTGGTAGAGTGTGTTTTACAAAGAGATTGGTTGTTTTTAACACATTCATGAATGTTGTGTTGGGCATTTCGTCTAGGCAACCTTTGTTAACTTGACAACAATGTCAAGGTAAGCTCTGATTGGCTGTATGCAAATGAGTTCATTACTGGGGTCCGGAACTCTCGTGCGGAAAAAAATTTTGCCTACTGGATGCCCTCCTTAACGCTATCTACTTAACAGTATGTACTTAGTCCTTTATTTTTTTCATGCCACCAGCTCTACTGAGGTTACCATGCAGCTCACTAGACTACGAATAAAGGAGTTTTATGCTAGGAGATGAGGGATTTCTTAACCAATTGCTGTTGAAGAGCCTTCTTGGGACTTTGTGTTACCAAATTCCGCAATATCATTAGTTACCCAAGAAAGCAGTAGAGCTGTTTATCATATGGATTTGACTTTAATCCTTTAGCATTCAGATTTATTTATCAAATATAATGCTTATTTATCCATTTTCTAAAATTGATTATATATCGAGATTGAACCAAATTCGATGACTGGCACCCAAGCCAACCTTCCTTCACTGGACACTAAACTCAGCTTGCGAAGACCTGTTGGGGCAAGTAAGATCGAAACTAAACCAAATTCGATGATTGGCACCTGTGCCAGTGTAGCACTATCAGCACTATCCGAGCAGAATCACTGCCAGAGCAGCGATCTCGCTTCTATGCCGGTGGTATGTAAAAAGTACCATTTGAGCGTGATCATTTCCACCTTCGCCTTACTGGCACTTGTGCCAGTGGCATGTGAACAAAACATTGGACTGACTCCTGTGCAGGTGGCACGTAAAAAACACCATTTGAGCGTGGCTGTTGCCAGTACAGGCAGACTGGCCCTCATGCCGGTGGCACATAAAAAGCACTCACTACACTCTCGGAGTGGTTGGCGTTAGGCAGGGCATCCACCAGTAGAAACTCTGCCAAATCAGATTGGAGTCTGGTGTAGCCATCTGGTTCGTCAGTCCCCAGTCAAATCGTCCAACCCATGCTAGCATGGAAAGCGGACGTTAAACGATGATGATGATGATGATGATGAATGCTTATTTATCCCATTTTCTAAAATTGATTATATATTGTCTTGCAGGTGCAAGATTTTCAAGATATGATTGGTTATTTTTAGAATGACATGGTACAGTAGGTGTGAGTGACTGAAGCCAGCCAGTTTCAACATAAAACGAGTAGAATACTTGGGCCAGATATGGTCAGTTTAAATACTAAAAGGTTAATAATCCCAGCTTCAGATGAAGAATAATTTCCAGAGAATATTATTGGGACTTCGAGAAATATGTCTTCATCAATGTGCACTCAAGTGAAGTATGTTCCGCTGCGCAAGGCCATACCATCGCAATGCCTGTTGAATCAGAAACCGAAAACAATGAACCAAAAATACTGATTGCCTTTCACATAGCATTAATTAGAAAAGTTGTAGAAAGAGAGAGAGAGAGAGAGAGAGAGGAGAGAGAGAGGGGGGAAGAGAGAGAGAAAGAGAAGCATAAAAGCATGTTTCCATAAACAAACAGCTAAAATTAAAGACAAGAAAAGCTGGTAAAAGACATATGTCGCCATACATGTGTGAAGGGGGGGGGAAGACAAAAACACACACAAAGAAGGTCAAAACAAAACGAAACAAAACAAAACAACACATTTATAAAAAAGAAAAGTTGGGGGTGGTGGGGTGACAAAACAGGGCGGCGGCAGGGGTGGGGGGAAACAGGTCCATAGAGACAGACGTTTCAGGAACAACAACGACAATACGAAAACAAAATACGAAAATTGAAAAAAAAAAAAAACGGAAACAAACGTTGAAACACAAGAGAGGAATGGTAAACATTAACAACAACAACAACAACAACAACAACAACGACAGCAACAACTACAACAAAAGACATGACGGAGAAGAAAAGATATTCCTAACCTTATCCATAAAACATGGAAATAAACATTATAATCCTAGAAAAGAAAAAATATTATGACTGTACAGGAAGAAGATCATAACAAATAGAAAACACAGTCATACATATATAATAACAAATAATAATAAAGATTGTAAGAATAAGAAGAAGAATAACAATGGTATTAATAATTATTATTTTCCAATTTGGGCACAAGGCCAGAAATTTGTGGGAGGGCGAAGCTTATTATCAAAGCTTATTTACATTGTTGAGCCTTGTGTTTCACTGTTATTATTTTAATGTCCCCTGAAAGGATGAAAGGCAAAAGTTGACCTCAGTGGCATTTGAAGTCAGAATGCAAAATAACAGCAGCAACAACAATAATAATAATGATGATGATGATGATGATGATAATAATAATAATAATAATAATGATAATTTTAAATTCCTTTATTGCCCACAAGGGGAGCTAAACACAGAGGGGACAAACAAGGACAGACAAAGAGACTAAATCGATTGCATCGACCCCAGTGTGTAACTGGTACTTATTTAATCGATCCCAAAAGAATGAAAGGCAAAGTCGACCTCGGCGGAATTTGAACTCAGAACGTAGCAGCAGACGCAATACCGTTAAGCATTTTGCCTGGCGTGCTAATGATTCTAACAGCTCGCCGCCTGATAATAATAATAATAATAATAATAATAATAATAATAATAATAATAATAATAAATGCCCGGATGCAGTACCGGGCAGTGGCTCTCATGGCTTCTGATCTTAATTGATTGGAAGTGTTATCATGTACATTGTTTTGTCTTGGTATAAAAGATGGGCTACAGCAAATATTCTGCTTAATACCACAGATTTGCTTGTCAGTTGTTTGACCTTAACCAGTTGAGCATGTCCCTTGATGGCTGCTGATATGTGCATCTCTGATCACGAGCAGAAGTAGTGGGGGAGCAGCATAGCCATTTGTTCAGAGGTATTTTTTGTGTATTGAATAATTCACCTTTGAAAACATGGGTGTTTTGCTCTACATCCTTAAACAAACTTTATTCAGGGACTTTTTGAGCGGGATGGGCTACTCGACCTGAAGATTATTCTAACTGGGCCCCACCTGCGGGGTCATGCACTGTTTATCTTGATATGAGATCACCATGTCGTACACATATGGTTGTGATGCATGTGCCTGGTGTACCCTTATCAGACGAGAAGTCATGATGGGTATACTGGGCTTCGTATATTTTACCCCCATGTCACTTTGATGGCATGCACTGCTCTCTCACTTAATAATAATAATAATAATAATAATAAGTAGATAAAGACAATAGAAAGTGCCAGATAATTGACTTTACTGTCTCAAATGATGAATAAATTAATATGAGAGGTATAAAAAATAGCAAAGTACCAGGACCTAGCCATTGAATTACAGAGACTATGGAAAGGGTGGGTAAAATGTATCCCAGTAGCTATAGGTGCATTGGGTACTATCCCTAAAGATCTGAACAGATGGAGAAAGGAAATAGGCATAAAATCCAGTTTAGTACAGCTCCAGAAAACAGTGTTATTAGGGAGAGCTAGGATACTTAGGAGGATTCTTGCATCTAAGCTTACTTGTTGTGGCCCAATGTTAGGACTCTTTTCTTTTCCAACAGTCTAGTCTGTTGAGTGTATATGAATAATAATAATAATAATAATAATAATAATAATAATAATAATAATAATAATAATAATAATAATAATAATAATGATGATCAGCAAGAACACACACACAAAAAAAAAAATGAGGGCTAACATTGGTAATCTTATTGTTCTACTTTCAATAATCACATACTTCAGATTATCAACACAAGATTAGAATAATACAATAGAAGGCGTTTCTGAAAATATTGTGATAACATAAAATTTGCCAACAAGTTTTATGTAGATTTTGGCAAGGAACAAATCGGCATACTAATAAGATTCCTTTGGAGACAGAATAATAATGCATCTCACAATTGTATAATTGATAAATGCATAGAAAATGTTAAAGTATATCTCATATATGTATATACACACACAAACACCAGAAACAGATATTTAAAGATCTATGTATATATATATATATATATATATATATATATATATATATCTGTGTGTGTGTGTGTGTGTGTGTGTGTGTGTGTGTGTGTGTGTGTGTGTGTGTGTGTGTGTACATATATGTGTCCATGTTTGTGTGTGTATAGTCGAAGGAGGTGTAGGAGTAGCTGTGTGGTAAGTAGCTTGCTTACAAACCACATGGTTCTGGGTTCAGTCCCACTGCGTGACACCTTGGGCAAGTGTCTTCTACTATTGCTTCAGGCCGTCCAAAGCCTTGTGAGTGGATTTGGAAGATGGAAACTGAAAGAAGCCCACCGTTATATATGTATATATATGGGTATATGCGTGTGTATATGCTTGTGTGTCTGTGTTTGTCCCCTCCACCCCAACATCGCTTGACAACTGATGCTGGTGTGTTTACGTCTCCGTAACTTAGCGGTTCGGCAAAAGAGCTGATAGAATAAGTACTAGGCTTACAAAGAATAAGTTCTGGCGTCGATTTGCTCGACTATTAAGGCAATGCTCCAGCATGGCCACAATCAAATGACTGAAACAAGTAAAAGAGTATATTGCCATCCGGTTTCACCAGTCCTCAGTCAAATCGTCCAACCCATGCTAGCATGGAAAGCGGACGTTAAACGATGATGATGATGATGATGATGATGATATATATATATATATATATATATATATATATATACATATATGTATACACATGTATGCCACATAAAAGCACCCAGCACACTTTGTAAAGTAGTTGGCATTCGGAAGAGCATCCAGTCATGGAAACCATGCCATAACAGATTGGAGTCTGGTGCAGCTCACCACCACTGGTCAGACCATCCAACCCATACCAGCATAGACAATGGACATTAAATGATGATGATGATCACACACACACACACACATTTATACGTATGTGCACACAGATATAAGCACATGGGTGAAAAAAAGTACTCGAATACCAATGGTAGAGTAGAATACTATTTTATCGAAGACGGAAAAAAAAAAATCACAAACTGTTACTCAAAATTTCATCATCTGATGAATGGTTGGTTACATTGAAACTCTGAGTAACAGTTTTCATAAAAGTGTGTGTGTGTGTGCATGTATTTTGAATGTGTGCGCGCGCGCGCGTTTGAGTATGTGTATGCGTGTATATTTGAGTCTGTGTATGTATGAATGCACAGAGAGTGTTGCAGTTCACTTGAAACAGTATAGTACGGAAATAGAAAAACGAATGGAATGAGAAATGAGGAAAGCTTCTAACAATGCAGAATGCTTTTAATAAACCTTTATATTTTGAGTTCAGTGACCCATCATCAAATGAAAATAGTCAAAGAAATGTGAATGCACTTAGATCCAGCCAAAATGGCAGAATCTATGTACATACACCACCCGAAATATAAAGGTTTTGAAAATCTTTTTGCATTCCCTTATTTATATATAAATATATATATATATATATATGTGTGTGTGTGTGTGTTAGTTATAGGGATTCAAAAGAACCTAGACACATGATGATACAAGAAATGGGTAGGTTACTATACAGTTTACAGTGAAGACATCATGTGTTAGTAGGGTACCGTAGATATGTAAGTACTAAATCCAAACTGCTGTATCCTAACACGTGATAACTTCATTATTGTTAACCTCATTGTGAACTCTCTCTCTCTCTCTCTCTCTCTCTCTCTCTCTCTCCATATATATATATATAAAGTTCAAAAAAAGGAAAAAGACAAAAAAAAACAACAGCAAAAAACAACGTGAGGACATGATACAGATTGTGTTACTAGACGCTTGGGAAAGGAAAGAGAGAGAGAGCATGACGTTTCGAGCGGAGCTCTTCGTCGGAAACAAAGAAAGTTCAAAGAAGGGGAAAACGGAGGAAGAAAAAATCGCCACCGATGTCCACGAGGTTACATTGTGGAATATATATATATATATATATATATACATATATATACATACACAAACACACACACTCACATATATCCAAATTGAGAGAGAGGAGCAGGTAAAATTTTAAATTATCCCTCTGGTGGCAAGTTAACTTAGGATTCCTTAACAACAACTCAACCTTCTTGTAATTATGATATCTTCGATCTGGTGAATAGCTAGTGGAGTATCCTACATTGAGTAATTACCACTTCCAAGGATCTGCCAGCTAGGAAACATGTAACCTGGATTTTTACCTGCTCCTCTCCCTCAATTTGAATATTTATTTGCTTTCATACCTACCCTAGTTGCTAATCGTGAACTATAAAAAAACCTTTTTCCAGCTTATCGAACTTCGATATGGGGATAAAGCCTGCAACCTTCTACGTCAATAACCTATTATTGTTCTTGAAAGTTGTTCTTTTATACCTACCAAGGACTGCTTGAAGCTTATTAATGTCCTACACGTTCATCCTTGGATTTTACAATCATACAAGATGCTGTATAACCAAATAATTAAGTTCGCTTCAAAACAACCACAAAATGTTAGGTTTCCCCCCGCAATGCATCTAACACAAACATTTTTTCTATAGCCTCGGGTCGACTTCTATGTGAATGAAATCGGGTGTGTCACACTGAGTGTGCTTATAAATTACATTAATAGTATTGTATGTCTGTAGAACAGTGAACCACGTTTAATTCAGCAGGCTTTTCTCATATTAGTGATGGGAGGATTCAATGATGCAAAGATAATTTCTTGAAATGAGTACCGTAGCGTTTGTGTGTAGTGGAGGCGCAATGGCCCAGTGGTTAGGGCAGTGGACTCGCCGTCATAGGATCGCGGTTTTGATTCCCAGACCGGGCGTTGTGAGTGTTTATTGAGCGAAAACACCTAAAGCTCCACGTGACTCCGACAGGCGAACCCTGCTGTACTCTTTCACCACAACTTTCTCTCACTCTTACTTCCTGTTTCTGTTGTACCTGTAATTCAAAGGGTCAGCCTTGTCACACTGTGTCACGCTGAATATCCCCGAGAACTACGTTAAGGGTACACGTGTCTGTGGAGTTCTCAGCCACTTGCACGTTAATTTCATGAGCAGGCTGTTCCGTTGATCGGATCAACTGGAACCCTCGACGTCGTAAGCAACGGAGTGCCAACAACAACAAGCGTTTGTGTAGTCTTGTTGAGATATGCACAAAGTCTTCGTCTCTAATTTCTAGTCCTACATTTTACTGCCTTAAACACACGGGATCACGGGAAAAACGAATATTCAAAGATAAAAAATTACAGGGAAACTTCATTAAATGACTGATTTGAGGTGGAGTTTTATTTCTGTTTTACTTTACTACGGATATTAAAAGGAAAAAAAAACGTGCTTCATTTGTCACATGTAACGCCATTATATAAATTTCGTTGTCATTGTGTCAATCACGCGTATTGTCAATTGAAAAACGTAATAATATTTAATAGCTATTTATGATATTTAAAGGAAGTGTCACAGTTTTGTTTTGCAAGTGATTTTTCTTTTACTTTTTTTTAATTTACGCTGAGCAAAACAAGCAATACTCTGTATCAAAAATAATTAATAACTTGGCCCTTTTAATACGAACACACCCGACACTATCCGTAGTTCGGTACTACTAAAGCATAGTGATCCCGAACGCGCAGTCACGCGTCCGCGCTAGCTAGTCGAGAGTAGTCGATCCTAACCCTAACCCTTTCCTTAACCCTAACCATAACCCTAACCATAACCCTATCCCTATCCCTAACCTTAACCCTAACCCTAAACACACGTATTCATTTGCACACGCGCACTTTTTGTAGGATCGACCACTCACGACTAGCTAGCGCAGAAGCGCGACTGCACGGTTGCGCGTTCGGGACCATTCTGCTTTAGTAGTACCCCGTAGTTCTATAAGAACGTCCTATTTTTAAGTCATCTAAATTAAAACTTTGCCATTAAAGATTCATGTAAATTTATGTTCCAAGTACCAGATTTAATTTTTAAAAAAAGGTTATTTTATTGAATTGTTCATTATTTTCAAAATTTATTGAAACACGGGAGCCTCGAGGTTGCAGATGACCTGTTTGAAATTAGCAACCGATTCTCGGTTATGACAGACTTTAGGATTCGAAACAGAAAATATGTTAAATGGGAAATAAGGGTAATTTTTCAGATTAACACCCGCACGATCTTCACTAGGGTGTTAGGGTTTTAGGGTCAGGGTTAGGGTTTTAGTGTTAGTTTTAGAGTTAGGGTTAGTGTTTAGGGTTACAGTTAGGGTTACGGTTACGGTTAGGGACGGAATTCCCAAACCCAAACCCTAAAACCCTAACCCTAATACCCTAACCGTAACCCCTAACCCTATAACCCTAACCCTAACCGTAACCCCTAACTCTAAAACCCTAACCCTAACACCCTAGTGAAGATCGTGCGGGAGTTAATCTGAAAAATTACCGAAATAAGTTCCTAAAGACCCGTATTCTTTTAAAAGCATTCCATTAGTAATCCTGTTTTTTTTTTTTGTACAATTACAGGTAAGTGTTTTCTTTCCTTTCTGGTACTTTGCTTCCGCAGAGCTTTTTTTTTCTTTTTTTTTTTTCTATAATTTATCAATAATGCAAATTTAAGCATGCGCAAAGGAATCAACGGATTTCCCATTTTGAAAATTTTGAATTTCGGAGCTTTAAACTCCAGAAAATAAAATCATACACAATCACGATAACCTCACATTTTACAGAAAAGAACACATTAAATAATATAATGTAGTAATAGCATGCTTTTGAACATGTGGCGAATCAGAGGAAAGTGCAAGTCAGAGTAAAACAATGACATCAGACGATCAGCCTAGAAATTTAACAATCATGTAACGCCATCTTGAAAAAGACTTCTATGCCAGAAACAACGCTAATGTCTACACGTCACGTTTCCTCACATTCCCCTCGAGTCAATTGTCCAGAAACTATTGTAAATTATCAGATTGGTGGTGAAATATATGAAGTAGAACGGACCCCTCACGAAAGACAATGAATGAGAAAGGAGCTCATACGAGCTTTCGACTTGCTAGAAATAGCAACGACCAATTTCCGTCAAATTACATCCTACCGTCTATGAAACAAACGTCTCTCAAAGCCCAACCCCTCGTCCTCGTCGTGAGAGATGGAAACAGGTAAAGCTGACCGAAAGAATTGGAATGGGCTAATCACCCGTGCAATGGATTTTAAGTGGTCTATACTCCGGTGGTCTATACAATTATAAGTGGTCTATACTCCGCGTTTGAGGGTTAAAGGCAAGAAAGAAGATAAATGTCGTCTCTGAAACAAACAAAGACCGACATATCAGATAATGTAATCATATATTTTTATATATATAAAAGATGGAATGGTCACGACTGGAATGCCTTTGATCATAAGACTACTTAATTAGTGCTAACCTGGAGCTAAACAAGAACAATATTACAGCATTTAACATTGTCTACTGAATATGAATTTACGTGAGGAGATAAATCGGTGAACCAGTACTTTATACACATGGCTGATTCCACTTCTTTTAGACTGAAATAGCATTACCCCCAGAGACACAAAAAGGGAGTAAATAAGAATGTCTTTCTCAAAGACGTTAATGAGCTGACATACTTTTTTGGGGCATACAATTTTCAGTATCATTTCTTTTTTTCTTTTGTGACATCCAGAACTCAGTATGCTTTCATATAACATCAAAATAGTATATAAAAAGGAATTCAAAGTCTTTCTGTGTGTGAGAGACGTAGAGAGACAGCTAGACACAGAGAAACGCGAGGCAGATTTACAAGGAGCATAACACAGATTATAGAAAAAAGAAAAAACAACAGAATAAATATATATATTAGGATAAATATATGTTAACATATGCAGAAGTTCAAGACAAAGTCTTTAATATACTCTATCCTCACTTGTGAAAAGATTCTGGGGGTTTATAGCATAAATAACTTTAAAATATATTAAATATAAAAAAATTACAAAGATATAGTGGAAGTTATTTAACAACTGGGAAATGGGACTTAATATGTGGCTAGAATGGTCTTCCATAACATGACTAATTTTCATTCTGCTGTTTTTGTTTTTTTTCCTATTCTTCTCCTGGCGACTTTAAGAATAACGGACATAATTTTAATAACATAATTCTTGTATGTAATAAGTAAATATCAAACATTACCTTGAGGGTTGATGTCTTTTGCTGAACAGAGATGTTTGGCAAACAAGATTCATAAATATATAGTTTTTTCGTTTATTTTTGTTTTTATAATTATAATACTATTCTTTTACGTATGCTCTTCCATAATTTTTTTCTTCTCCAGAAAATAATACAATTCATTGAGTTAACGAGGGAGCTTCTATATGGTCTTTTTATCCTCTAGAAATAGCAGCCAAGTTTTTCTCGCTCAAATTATAACACACTCTCTTTAAAACGGATAGACTAACACGTAAGATAATGTAGTACCATATACACTGCCTGAAAAATAAATAATCGGAATGTCATAGGTAGAACACCTTCGAATATTAAAAAAAAAGTCTACTCGATCTCGGAGTAATGAACAACTGTTAGCATAGATCACTCCAAGCGTCGCTCTCGCTGCGTTTGGAAGGTAAAACATATTATTACGACGTTCTCTTTTAATTCCATGGATTACACAAACATTCACTACCCCCTTACAGATCTCTTTTAATTCCATTTATTACACAAACATTCACGTATCCCCTTACAGAATTCTTTCACTGTCCCTATGCCCTTACGGCATAGCAACTCTGGGCATTTACTCAAAAGCCTCGTGTTGTCAAGAGGCCCAGTTCCGATCTATGTATGTTGTATTTTGCTGTCAGTAAATAAATACAATAGGGCCCAGTGCATTTATTTGCTCAAACATCCCTGAAAGTTTCATCCAAATCCATCCAGCGGTTCTTGAGATATCTTGTCCACGGACAGACAAACAATCGCGACCGAAAACAATACCACCGCCTTAGCGGAGGTAATAAATGAATATACATAAGGCGCAAGCGTGGCTGTGTGGTAAGAAACTTGCTTCCCGACTACATGGTTCCGGGTTCAAGTGTCTTCTATAGCCTCGGGCCGACCACAACTTTGTGAGTGGATTTGGTAGACAGCAACTGGAAGAAGCCTGTCTGATATATATATATATTTGTGATTGTTCCCCCACTATCGCTTGACAACTGATGTTGGTGTGTTTAAACGTCTCCATAACTTAGCGGTTCGGCCAAAGGGAAGATAGAAGTACTAGGCTTACAAAGAATAAGTTCTGGGGTCGATTTCTTCGATAAAAGGCGGTGCTCCAGCATGGCCGCAGTCAACTGACTGAAACAAATAAAAGAATAAGTGTGAATGGAACTTGTAACAATAAACCCCAGGTTCATGCATATCCGTGTTGAAAAGAAATTCGTTCCCCAACCATATGATGTGGGTCCGCGTTCGATCCCAATGCGTAACTTTTGTCGTGTACCACGCTGTTTAGGAAATTTTAGTGAAGGTTATTTTTAACTTTTACCATTTTAATTGTTTCGACCAGAGACTGGTCCAGGCCATGTCTAACTTAATAGCACCACCTGATAGGATTATCTAAATCCTTTTTACAGTCAAGTTTGGTCTATGGTCCATTCAAGTAGTAAGTTCTTATTAAGGGAGTTGCATCCAGGTATGGGTGGCTTGTCTGGTATTCCTTGAAGGAATCTGTCTAGACTCCGTTTAAAGCTGATAGGATCCTTTTCCTCTTTTATCTGTTTCAGGGCAATGTTAAACAGGGCAGAGCCTGTTGAGGAAAAGAAATTATGCCGCAATGTACCTATATGTTGTGATCTTGAATTGGTCAGGGGACGTATGGCCCGTGTTCCTTGCCTTGGATGAAGCTTGAAACTAATGTTCAGGTCGTTTGGGCAATGCTGGCGGTATATTGTCCACATCGTACAGAAGATGATGTACTACTCGCGGCGGCGCTGGAGAGAGTAGAGCTTCAAGGCTATATATATATATATATATATATATATATATATATATATATATATATATATATACTCTTTCACTTGTTTCAGTAATTTGACTGCGGCCATGCTGGAGCACCGCCTTTAGTCGAGCAAATCGACTCCGGGACTTATTCTTTGTAAGCTTAGTACTTATTCTATCGGTCTCTTTTGCCGAACCGCTAAGTGACGGGGACATAAACACACCAGCATCGGTTGTCAAGCAATGCTAGGGGGACAAACACAGACACACAAACACACACACATATACATACATATATATACATATATACGACGGGCTTCTTTCAGTTTCAGATACCAAATTCCACTCACAAGGCTTTGGTCGGCGCGAGGTCATAGTAGAAGACACTTGCCCAAGGTGCCACGCAGTGAGACTGAACCCGGAATCATGTGGTTGGTAGGCAAGCTACTTATCACACAGCCACTCCTGCGTCTGGAAAAAAAAAACACACACACATACCTATTTGTACTTATGTATTCATTCACATTTACATTCATAACCTGCACACTCACCAAAAACATATTCGCAAGTTTCAATTTAAACTCCTATATCGTCTTCAAGGCGCAGGCGTGACTGTGTGGTAAGAGGTTTACTCCCCAATCACATGGTTCCAAGTTCAGTCCCACTGCGTGGTGCCTTGGGCAAGTGTTGTCTACTATAAACCTCGGGCCGACCAAAGCCTTATGAGTAGATTTGATAGTCGTTGAATATATATATATATATATATATATATATATATATATATATATATATATATATATATCGTTGCTATTATGTTAAAGTTTAACAGTTAAACTGTCATTTGGCCAAATGTGTTCTTTTCAAAATTTATTTTTGCTTACAATAGCCGGCTCTTTTGGTCAAACTATCGTATCTCCAGCGGCTTCAGACGCCAAGATATCAAAAATTGCCAAAGTGTAGTACAACAGTTTTGCTATGGAATGGTGAAAGTTTTATCGTTTTCTGAAAAAGCAACGCTTTGGACTTACGACTCTTTTGCATAATAGCAACGATGTGTGTATGTGTATGTGTATGTCTTTGTCTCCCATTACCGCTTGGCTAAAGGTGTTGGTGTGTTCACGTCCCATTAACTTAACGATTCGGTAAAAGAGTCCACTACAGTAACTACTAAGCTTAAAAAATAATAGTCACTGGGGTCGATTCGTTCGACTAAAATTCTTCGAGGCGGTGCCCTAGAATAACAGTTATCTAATGACTGCGAACAATAACGATAAAGGGAAGGTAAAAAAAATCATGCACCGAATCCATATCACATTACTTACTGTAATAAAAGTATATTTTAGTTATACTGATGGGTTTGACAAAATAATCTATGACCTATATATATTTAGTACCGAATAACTGCAATATTCACATGTAGTTGAATTAGAGCATTGTGATATCCTTTTCTACTCTAGGTACAAGGTCGGAAATTTTTGGAGAGAGGCTAGTCGATTAGATCGATCCAGTACGCAACTGGTATTTAATTTATCGACCCCGCAAGGATGAAAAGCAAAGTCGACCTCAGCGGAATTTGAACTCAGAACGTAAAGACAGACGAAATATCTATTTCTTTATTACCCATAAAGGGCTATACAAAGAATTTTTAAGACATCACAAAACATAAAGTCGGTACAAAATGCAACAAACATAAAATCGGGGAACTACAGATGCACACACAGATGCACACGCACATACAAAAAAGATGTACACATATGTATTGACGTATGTACGTATACATGACAACACACCCCTTCACTCACTCTCTCTCTCTCTTCCTCTTTCTCTCCCTCTCTCTCTCTCTTTCACACACACATCCATTTTATATACACGAACATACATCTTTCACTTTCTCCTTTCTTTCACTTTAAGACAAAAGTAAATAAATAAATAAAAAATTATGGAAATTAACAAACTTTGGATGATGAAATCACATTCAGTTAAAAATATTTCTAAATGATTAAAATATTGTGTACATCAAAAGTGGACGTTTTTTTTCTTCTTAGTATGTGCGTATGTGTGTGTATATGTCACAGATAGCGGACGTGTGTTTATGTTGATTAACACGCAATGACATTCATTATATGTGTGTGTATTCTGTATGTGTGTTGATGTCACGGAAGCCATGTTTTGTTTTCGTCAAGAAATAACAAACAAAAATTGTGTTTAATTGTTTAAATAGATGTCCAGATATCACAAAAATTTGCACTCCACTGCCGAAGGTAAGTATGAAAGTAAATATGCAAAAAAAAAAGCATAAAGATAAAATATACGATTTCTGAGATATTTCGGGTAAACTCTCTAGAGTTTTAGTATTATTGAAATTGCGGCGTACGTACACTTTTTGCTCACCTTGTAAGTAAGTATGTATCTAAATTATGTACGACTTTTTTACTCCTTCTTTTAATCCCCCTTATACTTTCTTTTCTCTGTCCTCTTTTCATTTTCTCGCTCCCCCTCTCTCACATTCCTTGGCATTCTCTTTCTTTAATCTCGTTACTTTCCTTCATTATCTTCCGTGTAACTTTCCTTCTGTCCCTTCCTCACCTCTCTCTCTAATTCCTTCCCTAATTCTTCAATCCCGCTGCCCCTACTTCTCTCTTTTCCTTCCACGTAACCGGTGTTCAGCCAAGTATGATCTTTCTTTCTTGGCCCAAAAACTCGCCGCCCGCACAGCACCTCTTATTTTTCTGTCTCCTGACTTTCATCTATGTGTGTGCCTCAAGGCTGTCACTCCACACGCCATCTCAACTTGATTCGTCCTTATTAGTCAAAAGACACCTGTTGTTATTCTCTTTTTGTTTGTATTTGTAACCGTAAAGTATTTTCTCCGTTTTCTTTTTTTTTTTTGTCTGTGTTGTCATACACATTCGCCTGCCTTCTTCCAAAAATTTAATGCTTTTAGCTTAGACTTTTGGAGCCAGCCAATTTTGAACAGTCTCAAGTGCAACCAGCCGAAACTGTAATGATAATTTGGAAACTCGACTGACGAATAGAAGGCTACGAATGATCCGTCCTTGATTTTTCCTGTCTGTCTTTGTATCGTCTATCTGTCTGTATGTTTTTATTGTCGTCTGTTACGTTCTTATTCCATCTTTTGGACACACACACACACACATATGTATATAAATGAATACATACACACTCACACACATACATAAATACAGACCCGTCTATCCAAACAATTATATAACGTCTGTATGTGTGCGTACGCACATATGATGTTTGCATATATATATATATATATATATATATATATATATATATATATATATATACACATACATACATACAAATGTATGCTTGTATTTTCCTGTGCATGGAAGGATGAGTGAGAGAGGGAGAAGGAGATAGAAAGACATGCAAATGAAAAAAAAATTGGTGATCCATTATTCAAACATTGATTCCGCGTCTCAGATCAAATATATTATTTACATCAGTTTATTATGAGTCCTGTCTTTTCTTTCTCATTTGTTACTGGTTACGGCATTTCTTTCGTTTAAGCGCGTTTGTAACCGGAAACCTACGCATTTGCTTATACACAATTTCTCTCTTTATTCCTTCTGTCGCTCTCTCTCTCCTCTACGTATATACTTTTCTACTCTAGGCACAAGCCCCGAAATTTGGGGGGAGGGGTCCAGTAGATTAGATCGACCCCAGTACGTAACTGATACTTAATTTATCGATCCCGAAAGGAAGAAAGGCAAAGTCGACCTCGGCGGAATTTGAACTCAGAACATAAAGACACGAAATACCGCCAAGCATTTCACCTGGCGTGCTAACGTTTCTGCCAGCTCACCGCCTTCTCTACGCATCTAGTCGATGTACATGCATATACATATATACATGCATATGTGTGAGTGTGTGTGTGTGTGTGTGTGTGTGTGTGTGTCTGTGCTCCATTGCTGTTTGACCATCGCACGTGGTATGTTTAAGTCTCCTGTAACCAGCGGTTTGTCAAAAAGGTTCTGGGTCGATAAATGGTGTGTCTGTGCGTGTTTGTGTATATTGCGGGATTTCGATTTTGTTTGCTCCACCCCCACCTTTTGACAACCGGTGATGGTTTGTTTACATCCCTTATAATATAGCAGTTCGACAAAAACGACGGAATAAATACTAGATATTAAAAAAAAGCCCCCCCCCCCCCCCCCCGAAAAAAACAAGAAAGTTCGACGAAGACGTACTCCAGCACGGCCGCATTTCAGTGACTGAAACAAGTGAAAGATCAAACAAAAACAGATACGCGTTATAGCAATGACGTTGTTGTGACTGTTGCTTCGCCCTAAATTTCAAACCAACATTGAGATCCAAAAGCATAGTTAACTGCATTTTCTAGCAGGTCGAAAGTCTTCGTAAGAGGTACGAGATTATCACGGGTTTTAAGATCACGATGTCATTAGCACTGAAGTCACACCAAGGCACTTACCATACACATGCCAAGCGTTAACTGATATTAAATTTCACATCAAGATAGTTACACCGTTTTCTTGTCATATTTTCTATGTGTCAACACTTATCTTTGTATAAAACTGTCTGAACACAGAAGAGTCGGATATTCTTATCATTTTTTCCTTTTTCTTTTTCTCTTTTACTTTTTCCTTTTTACCGCTATTGCTCTCTCTCTCTATATATATATATTTATTTTGTTAATTTTACTACTGTGGCAGCTATTTTAGAGCAAGTCTCAATATGTTTTATCGGAGAGTTAAATTAATTACGGTTTTCCTTAGCTAGGTGTTTAACTAGAAAAACACGTGTGTGTCCCTGGTGGTAGGTGAGAACCAACGAACAAGTAAGGTATATAACATTTCATCTCGAGTACACATATGTGCATTCCTCATGATAATGAATATCAGAACAGTGCAAACACACACACAGACACATATAGTGTGTGTGAATATATATATATATATATATATATATATATATATATATATATGTGTGTGTGTGTGTGTATGTATGTATGTATGTATGTATGTATATATACGTATGTATACATAAAACGTGTGCATGTATGTACATATGTATACACGCACTATATATATATATGCACATATATATATTTATGTATGTATAAAACGTGTGCATGTATGTATGTGTATACACACACACACACACACATACACATATATATAGTCGAATCGAATAATGAAACATTAATAATAGCAATAACAAAACAACGAGAGGACGTGCACATAAAATGTATTAGTTTCACGGTTGGTAAAGGTGGGAAAAAAAGAAAGTGTTTTTGACGTTTCACGAATAGTTCTTCACCAGAAAGGAAAACGGAAGAGCCCAGAGATGGAACATATCACCAACAGCATGTGTATCATTACATGGCTGAAGTGACCGAAAGATAGATATGCCCGCGCGCACGCAGGCACACACACACTTCTATATTACATATGTGCATGTATAAGGCGTCGAGCTGTCAGAATTGCTAGCACGCCGAACAAAATGCTTAGCGGAATTTCGTCTGCCTTTCGGAGTTGATAAAATATGTACCAGCAGACCACTGGGCTCGATCTAATCGACTAACCTCATCATACCCCATCCCACAAATCTTAAACCTAGTGTCTATAGTAGAAACGATTATAGATGTGTGTGTGTGTGTGTGTGTGTATGTGTGTGTGTTGTGTGGTTCGAAATGAATGAAAAAGCAAAAGACAGAGAAAGGCGAAGAATAACCATAAGGTGTATTAGTTTGACGTTTCGAACCTGCGTCCTTCTACAGAAAAGATGAGGGGAGAAAACACCCGGAGAGAGAAGGGGAAAAACGGGAAGTGATAAAAAAAATTGTATTTGAGTTGCACATGTTGAATTATATATATATATATATAACTGGATTAATTTCCGTACAAGTATCATGTAATTTATATTTAAAATCTTAAATATAAATTTCAGGCCTATAGCTCGTTAGTACGTATATATATATATATATATATATATATATGTGTGTGTGTGTGTGTGTGTGTGTGTGTGTGTGTGTGTGTGTGTGTAACATACCTATGCCAGCTATGTTAGCTGTTAGTAAAGCTGTAGGCATTAACAAATTTGTCATCAAAGTGTCTTATATGATATTATACAAAATTATTTTAACAGCAACTACAAACGCATACACACTCACATCCACTCATATATACATACACATATCTACACATGCACAAAGACGGTAACTCCATGATACACTAAATCTTTAGATAAACCATTTCGTTGGCACTCCGTCGTTTACGACGACCAGGGTTCCAGTTGATCCGATCGACGGAACAGCTTGCTCGTGAAATTAACGTGCAAGTGGCTGAGCACTCCACAGACACGTGTACCCTTAATGTAGTTCTCGGGGGAGATTCAGCATGACACAGAGTGTGACAAGGCTGACCCTTTTAATTACAGGCACAACAGAAACAGGAAGAAAGTGTGAGATAAAGTTGTGGTGGAAGAGTACAGCAGGGTTCGCCCCTCCCTACCGGAGCCTCGTGTAGCTTTAGGTGTATTCGCTCAGGGAATCGAAACCGCGATCCTACGACCGCGAGTCCGCTGTCCTAACCACTGGGCCATTGCACCCCCACAGATAAACTATTTACCAAGTGACAAAATATGCTACCTGTAATTTTTTCTCAAAGATAATGAGACAATTTAGTTCATTATTAATTCTTTTTCAATCATTGTTAGAAAATATCGAGAGAAAATAACTTTTAATTAATCATATTTAGTTTTTTTAAATTTATAAGAAAATGTTCCAAATTATTTAAATGTATCATACTATGTCATTGAGTTCCTTCCGTGAACACACGAGAGAGTCTACATACCAAGAAGGAAGACTTCTCCCAGCAGGTCAGGACAATTTTGCTCGTTAATTAATGTATATAAGCCATTCGGAAACACACAAAGACTATTAAGTTCAGTAATAAATGTTTAAGTGAAGTTAATAACCTTTGTGTGTTTTTGAATGGCTGATATGTGCCTTTCACGTTGCATTCATTTTAGTTTCATTGTACGATCTCAGATCAAATCACTTGCCTGACAACTACACCCCATGAATACAAATAACATTTTAATTAAAGGTGCTTAATATAATGGCGTGCATAACTATAAAATTTTAAACGATTAATTATTTTCTCAGTCCAGATTCCATGAAAAATTTTTTATCGCTTGTATTTGCTATTCGTTTCCGGTTGTTCCCAATGCCTGTTCCACGCAGACGGCCAACATGTTAAAAATAACAACTAAATGCTCCTTGTATAACACACTACTGTTTTAAAAGACTTGGGAGATACTGGGGGCAATCTTTCGGTATAAGTAGTCGACGTCATTCACCCTCTCTGTCAGCTTAACCTGCTTATTTATGTCATGAAGATAAGTTGTGTGGGTGAATGGCGTCGTTTACTAATACCGAAAGATTGCCAATATTGGATAATGTAAACCCGCCACACCACTCCTACACAAAGTCTAAACAAAATGAAAGACGTGATGGCAATGCTTAGAATATTCCAGGTCCCTTCATGGCGGTGCCGCAGCATGGCCGCAGCCTAATGACAGAAACAACTAAAAGGTAAAAGGTAAAAGGTAAAATATAAACACACACACACACACACACACATTGAACAAAAATAATATTTGCAACATTTATTCCCACCGAGTTTCACGGATGTAGTGAACCAGCAATCGGCCGGTTGCTTACCTGTAAGCAAGCAAATCCGCTCGGCCTTCTGGTATGTCGTGCAATATTTGATTATGTCCCTTTACGTTCTCTACCAGAAAGAAAACAAAAAAAATGTAAAAAAAAAACGCAATGCAAGTCTTGATCTCCATTTTGAACTAACGTCTAAATGAATTAATATTACGTTGTTCTTAATAAAACTCAACCCTTTAGCAAATAGAAAGCCAACAGGTTATGGTTCTACTCCTCAGTGTCTATCTAATCCTCACTTCCCTCTCTTTCATTCTCTCCATTT
This sequence comes from Octopus bimaculoides, assembly GCF_046866305.1. Lineage (NCBI taxonomy): Eukaryota > Metazoa > Mollusca > Cephalopoda > Octopoda > Octopodidae > Octopus > Octopus bimaculoides. The sequence goes on along the minus strand of NC_142930.1, from coordinate 155,864,768 downwards.
CTCTGCGTTGCTATTTCTGCCGCCGCCCTCAATATCGTCTTCTTTTCTATATTCCTCTCTCTCTTTCTCTTACTACATGTTTTTACCCTCACCTTTTCTCTTTCTCTCTTTACTCTCTTCCACACTCGCTCGCTTTCTTTCTCTTTTCCCTTCTAGCTATCTCACTGTTATTCCTTTTCCGTTACTTTCTCTCTTCCACTGACGTGTTTTTTTTGTTTGTTTTCTTTTTACCTTCTACGTATATTTTTTCGTTGTCTCTCACCACCTCTATGTCTCTCTCTCTCTCTCTCTCTCTACACACACACACATATATAAATATATACATTCGTACATATATATATATATTTATATATATCAATTGTTTCCATTAAGTTTTCTTCTTCCCTACCGTCTCTCTAATTCTCTCTCAATCATTTTCCATCGTTCTTACCTCCCCTTGTTTTTTTTTGTTTTATTTAAACTCTCTAGAAAGACCTCTATTCCCGTCTTTATACATCTGCTTTCTTTCTTTCTTTATATCTTCCTTCGTCCATCCTCTCACTCCCGTACTCTCTCTCTCTCTTTCTCTTCTTACCAATCTTCTCTCTTATTCTCAATTATCCCCCCGCCTCTTACATCCTTCTCCTTTTTTTTTAACTTTCTAAAAATAACTCTCTCTGCATCGCCTTTCTTTCTTCCCCTCCCCCTTCTTTCTCTTTCTCGGTCCAAAACCTCCTTCTGTCTCTCTTTCCGTCACCCCTCTCTTTCTCTTGCTCTTTCTGTGTCCCGGTCTTTCTCCCTGCAGCAATTAATTGTTATGCACGGTCAGTACTGACTTAGAGAAAACTATTGTTGTATTTACAAATAGTGCCCAGAGCTATGTATCCATCCGCCTGTTCTCATCAGGCTTTATTAAATTTGAAGATTTTTAGAAAGAAAATCAATTACCTCATCACACGTAAAGGCCACTCTCATTTGCGTGCGCAACTAGGCACACACATACACAAACACACGAACACATATACATGTGCACTTACACACATACACACACAGTGTGAAACTACATATTAGTACTGTTAATATTAATCTTTGCTTTTCAATCAAACATACCAACATGAAACGTGGCTCATTTTCACGTGCGTATGCACACGCACAAACATATACCGGGTGCGCACACAAACATGTCACACACAAAACCATGTACTGAGACCAGAAGTTTCTTCCGTCCGTAACTCTATACTAGTCATGGGCAGACTGCGGCCCGAAGAACTTTCTGACTGGCATAACTAATGAAAGATTGCCTAGAATTTTATTAGTTGTGTGACCCTGCCTGATGTTGAGTCATATCTCATACAGCCTACTTCTCGTAAAAAGTTCTTCATACCTGGTCTATATGGTTGTTAGACCTGCAAAAAATAACGACTAAGTCACCCATATATCATAATATTCCTATTCATTCATCTATTGTTGATTCACTACTGAATGAAAACTTAGCCAACCTGCCTATTCGTCTGTGCCCGTTATAGGTTAACTGTCCATGCTGTCTGAGCACGAACATGGATGATGCGCTGTCATGATAGGAAGATATCACTGGTGGTAGCTAATACACTACCGTCTGCCA